>NC_056731.1:949230049-949310585 GCF_019279795.1 Protopterus annectens | reverse complement strand
AGTACATAGAAAACAAATTTTGGATTAGTTCACAGATAAATTAATTCAGTATTTCATTCTTTATTTTATTTATAATTGTTTACCAGGGTAGAGCACTGATCAATACTGACCAATTACAGGCTCAGCCAGGGTGAAATACAAAACATTTCCAAATAGGCAGAAATGTAAGCAACAACAGAGGAGTTCAGATTAGTTATCTAGAAAAACTGTACATGTTCATATAGTAAACAAGCAGGGTGCAATGTGCAAAATTTACATTAGTTTCCAAAGTAGATCAGTTACTCTATGAGAGGAGCACAGAAAGAAGAGAGGGATAGAGTGTTAAATTATATGAATTATGAATAATATGAAATATCTTCATCTCATAAAGCTTGAAACACTGAGATTCTCATTGCTCTGGTAATGGCCAACAAAAATACCATTTTCCAGGCAAGAAAAATAATTTCCTACAGACCATGGGTTGAAAAAGCAATTAAGCCCATCTTTCCAAAAAAAGTTCAACATCCATGGAGAATGTGGACTCATGATACGTGGTTTGAGGCAGACCAAAACTCTATGAAAAGCTCAAGAGACATCTAGCTTTAGCAGTATTTTTTTTCCTGAACAAGATTTTGAATGGGACAAATTAAGGACAAATGGAATCCTGACCATAAAATACTGCAAGTCCATACATGACAGGGATAACAAACACTCCCAAACCATAACTTTTTAACTGCTTTTTTTATCATAAAGGAGTCAAAAACTGTTCCTGCCCAAATGACATTCCATTTTGAACATAAATTACTCAAATACATTCAATCCTAAAAGGCAAAATAAATTTTGAGATGTGAAACAAAATCCTAGTCCTAGCAACAGTACATGTTTACGAGCCAGGATGTGTCTCCATTACAATGGAATACAAAATGTCACTGACTGGACACTGAGGAAGACAAACTAGGTGGAATGGAGTATAAGAACTATGATACACTTGATAAAGCTTGGAATATCCAAGTGAAAGCGCTTGTGGATACTCTTCTTGTTTTCGTTTGGAATAAAAGATTTTTACATTTTGAAACAACTTCCGTTTTGTGTCTGGACTCCGTGGCGGATATCTTATTTGCTTCTTGGTCTGTGGTTCTACATTTGGTTTTGCAGTATAAGAACTATTAAAACGGGTGTTTTGATCAACACCCTCCAAATCAAGGTAAGTGGAGAAAAGGCTTAAATCTTGATTTCCATGACATGGACAACAACTGTCTACTCATAAATGCCCAGATATGGCTTTGTAGAGCAAGAAGATGACAAATAAAAATGTGCATAATTTAGAACAGATCTATTTGTGGTAACCATCCTAAGAAAAAAGGGTCTGGGATGTCTTCTATACCAATGATATTCTAGAATCACAAAACAACTCAGAATATACAATTTTGTTGGAAATTCATGAATTATACTGGGCAAACTGAATCAGTCTCTAGAAGGACAGTTGGTTTATTCCCTCATTACTGATGTAACATAGATCAGTATTATTATATGTCTATTATTACCTCCCTGAACAGGCACTATACTAGCCAACTGCAGATAAAAAAATCATATTAGTGTCCTAACCACTATCAAGTGCCTTATGTGGTATTTCTTCTAAGAGAGACAGAGATCACAGAGGTCCTCTGAAAGACTTTGTTGCCTAGATGAGCTCCTCAGCCATGCAATAAAAATCCATTATTAGACATAATACAGGTACAGTAGGATATAAGGACCTAATTACATAAAGGTTGTGGACATCTGACACAATTTCCACTGCAGGCCAACAAGATGAGAAAGTCTGAACCCCTTCCATCAGGCTTCCAGTTTTTCTCTAGGGACTGACAGGAAAACATTATGTGCAGTCAAAAAGCACTGAAAAGATGCTGCCATTTGACCCAAAATATGAAGAAGTCCCATGGCTTGTGGAAACAAATTTTCTCCTGAGTTCCTGCTCTGGAGTCCAAAAGCAAAACACAGAAAGGGATAGAAAACTGAAATTAACTGAAATATAACTTCTACCAAATTACCTTGAATCCAAGAACCCACAAAAGGGCCTTGGTTTTATCTCTAGCCACATAAACTGTTGCTATAAAGGCACACTGCCCTAGTCAGACTACTAGACATAGCTGAACTCTTTGGCTGCTGCTACTGTGTCTTTCTCTGTCCCTCATAGCCAGCCTTAGGCATAGGCCAACTAGGCGGCCGCCTAGGGCGCCGCTGTAGCAGGGGCACTTTTCCAGTATTTATTTGGTGTAGGTAGACCAGGATGGGGGCACCAGATGGTGTGGTAGGGGGCACCATGGAGCCCTTTTGCCTAGGGTACCAGTTGACCTAAGGCCGTTCCTGTGTCCCTGTTGCTGTGTCTGGGTATCTACTGCAAGGCAGATGGGCTGTGGGATTTAAAAGGCTGTTTCTGCTTCCCTTTACAGTCCATTATAATTTCTGCATTAGTTTGTAGGTCTTTCTATGGAGCGTACAGACCTCTTGTCATACTTCTGTGAGCTCTATAAGAAACTAAAGTCACCTGTTTACTGAGCAAGCTACTGCAAGTGAAAGAAAAGTACAGTTGTGTTACATTTACCATGTGTGTGTGTGTGTGTGTGTGTGTGTGCTGTCTTTCGGCTTTTCCCGGTTAGGGGTCGCCACAGCGGAACTGTAGAAATTCAAGTAGCTCTGTGTTACAGTACTGATCCTTTGGTCTTCCTGCCATGTAGAAGCCCACAAATGGCCCAAATCCCAGAGCCTTTGCATCAACCCCAGCTGACAGATGTCCGAGGACAGATGTTCATACGTCAGGGGTATAAAACGGACGTTCATCAGCACCATCTTCAGGGCTTTCTAAGCTGTGGAGTCAGTCAGATGCCTGAGAAAAGTACAACCCTCTCACCTATCTAAAACTTAAAATATAAGCAGGAAGACCACCATAGCTGAAAGCATAAATTTAATGATAAAACAAAGGAGATATGCACTTTCGCGTTCCACCACAATGCTTCATCAGATCTAAAAACATGATTAAAATGTACACATATATACTGAAACACAGAAAGACAATCAGTGAGACAGCCAATAAAATAACAGGTACATAGGCAACCAATTTGCATTAAGTTAACAGTTTCCTCCTTGCTAGGGCTGGTTTAAGGGGGACAGAACCATTTAAACCTGAAAAGCTATCTGCGGAAAAACTGTGTCTTGCTGCTTACATTTTTTTGCTTTCATTGCATGTTGTGCAATTTGGACCTTTGAAGACGCTTGGGCCTCTTTAGTTTTGCAAGACCTATCTAAAGCCTAAGACAGAGAGACTGTGGAGTAGAAGCACAGGAAGGTTTAGGGTACTCACCCCAGCTGCCATCCATGGGGCCAGGCAGTTAGAGGGAAGGAGGGTGGGAGTTGGTACTGTAGCATTAATCTACTCATACATCTACAATTATGGTAAGAGTAACACAATTGTACTATGGTCTTTATATTCAGTGTTGCAGTACTGATCCTTGGGAGGACTCCCACAGCTAGAGATTGGGAGAGTGGCTGCCTGAGGGCCCTTGGGACAGAAGGTTCTGTAAAATACCAGTTGCAAAACCTGTGCTAGTTCTGGATGCAGTGCATAAATGGTAGTGTTTGGTAAAGGTGTGGCTTGAAGAGCAGGTGGCAGCTTCCAAGATGGCCTGAGTAGAGACACCTTTTAAGAAGGTAGCAGTAGCCACTCTGTGTCTTGTGGAACATGCCCTGACAGATGCTGGTAGTTGCTCTCAATGACGAAAATAGCGAAAGGAAATACAATTAGATATCCACTTTGAAACTGTCTGTTTAGAAACAGGTCTACCTTAATTTCCTTCAGCAAAGGCCATCAAACACTGATATGCTTTATTTGGGGACAGTGTCCTGCTAAGGTAGTATCTGATCTGTCAATGCACATCCTGCTCTCTCAGGGTTAGGAAAGAACATTGGCAGATGTGTAACTTGGTTTAAAGGAAAATCTGATACTATCATGGGCATGAAGGATGGACTGGTTCTCAAGCTGTCTATCCCTATGGAATATAGTGGAGGGCTCTTTCCACATCAAGGCTTGCAGTTCTGACACCCACATGGTTGAGGTAACTGCTATGAACAGGGTGATCTTCCATGTAGCATCTTCAGAGGGGCTGAGGCAGCTGGATCAAAAGGTGGCAGGGTAAAATTTTCCAATAAACAGTTCAGGTCCTAAGAGGGTAATGGATTTTTCTTAGGTGCTCTCAGGTGTTTTGCCCCTTTTATAAATTATTTCAAATGTGAGTGAGTATGGACAGGTGGACAGCAAGGTATGCAAGCAGAAAGGGCAGATATATGTACCTTACTACTTGAATAAGAAATGCCCTGCTTAAAAAATTCAGAACGGTATTCCAGCACTTGATTCATGGCAGCATTAAGTGGTATCATACCTTTGGTTTGGCACCAAACAGAAAACCTTTTTCATTTTTACAAGTATGCCTTTCTGGTAGTTGGTTTTCTTGCCTCTCTTAAGATAGATAACACTTCAGTAGAATAAGATGCATTGTTTAGTGTTAGAATCCAATTTTCTAGGCTGTCAGCTTGAGTATGCTCAGTTATGGACGAAGGACACATCCTTTGTGCTGGATGAGCAGATCTATCACATGGTTAGATTATAGTATCACCGTCAGTGAGGGTCAACAGGAGGGATAATGAGAAGTTATGTACCTACCATAATGTTCCATGTTAGTTGTCTTTTCTCGCCTTCTTTCTTGCTTGATGGGTTCGGAGCCGATCCTTGGCTCCGACTCGGCACTTGCTAAGCTCGAGAGTCACTTTTACCAGCTCGAGGCAGCCCCATATCCCATGATGCAAGGCGGTAAGTACCCAGATCTCGTTTGATGACAAAAGGGCAATAGCACCTAGCATAATAACTTCCCAAAGGAAGAAAGAAGAAGAGAAAAACCTGCAGTATGGTAGAAGGACCAGCTCTGTACGGTCTTCAGAAGTGTAATTCCTTGTAGAGAAAGGTCTGTCCAGGCCTGGGGGAAGGAGGGAGGGTCGCAAGAAAGAAGGCGAGAGAAGACAACTAACATGGAACGTTATGGTAGGTACATAACTTCTCAATGTTAAGTTGTCAATCTCGCCTTCATTCTTGCTTGATGGGACCGCGTCCCTAGCACCTCTATCCTGGGTGGCTCAATGGAACAGACTCTTGAGAACGGTAGAGCCAAAACTGGCTCTGTCCCTGGAGGCCAAATACAATTTGTAATGGGAAACAAAGGTATGAGGAGTGGCCCAAGTGGCGGCTGCACAAATAGTGTCTAAAGGAAGTCTAGCTTGAAAGGCTGTAGAAGTAGCTAAGCTTCTGGTTGAATGTGCTTTAGGTTTCGAGCACAGCTGTTTTCCCCTGAGCCGATAAATTTCAGCGATGACAGAAGAAAGCCATCTAGATAAGGTCACTTTTGAGACAGGAAGGCCTTTCTTGTTATCAGCATAGGAAACAAAGAGTTGATCGGATTTCCTGAATTGTTTTGTTCTGTCCAAGTAATATCTGAGTTGGCGGTGGACATCAAGATAATGTAATTTTGTTCGATCTGTTTGAATAGTTTGGAAAAATACAGGAGATCAATGGCTTGATTCAAATTAGTCTTTGAGGCGACCTTAGGCAAAAAGGTCGGATTAGTTCTCAATGATACTCTGTCTTTGTGGAAGACCAAATAGGGGGGGCGAACAGATAGAGCATGAAGTACAGACACCCTCCTAGCCGATGTAATAGCAACCAGGAATAAAGTTTTCCATGAAAGAAATTTCAGGGAACAAGAAACAGCTGGCTCAGAGGGGGGAAGAATCAAGGATGTCAGCACTAAATTTAGGTCCCATTGAGGAGGAGGACTCCTGACTGGAGGCTTCAGGAGGAAAATTCCTTTCAAGAAGGCTCTACAAAGCCTGTGGGACATAATGTTGTGATCTGCGAACCCGACATGAAAGTTCGAGATAGCAGCCAACTGAACTCTAACTGTGGAAGAAGAGGAGCCCGCGTGAAAAATCTCCGCTAAGAAATCCAAAACTGCTTGAACTGGAGCAGTGAAGGGATCAATATTCTTGGCTTTAGCCCAATAAGAAAAACGTTTCCATTTGCTCGTATAAATCCTCCTGGTAGAGGATTTTAAGGAAGCTACTATGATGTCTCTAACAGGGTTAGAGATCATAGGAAGCCTGGCTAAGGAAGGAAGTGGAGCAACCATGCTGTGAGGTTGAGAGAAGGGATAGACCGGTGCAGCTGACCGGATTGGTGAATCAGAAGATCTGGCACTGGGTCCAGATGCCACGGCTGCACCAAAAGGTGACGATGGAGGAACGGAAACCAAATTTGTCGAGGCCAATAAGGAGCAATGAGAATCAATTTAGCTCTCAAAACGGTTGCTTTCTGGATAACTTGAGGGATCAGAGGAAATGGAGGAAAGGCATAAAGAAGTCCCTGGGGCCAATCCTGGGTCAGAGCGTCTCTGGGGGGATGGCCTGGCAGTGGGAAGAGAGAGAAGAAGTCTGGGCATTTGCTGTTTTGGGGAGTAGCAAAAAGATCGCAACATGGGCGACCCCATTCCAGAAAAATCTTTTCCACTATAGATTGTTTGAGAGACCACTCGTGAGGCATGAGAATAGCTCTGCTCAATCTGTCCGCTAAAATGTTGGTTTTCCCAGGGATGTGCGTTGCTACCAGAAACCGATGAGAGGAGATCGCCCATTGCCAAAGTCTGAGTGCTTCTCGACACAAGGGGTAGGACTTGGTTCCGCCCTGTTTGTTGATATACCAAACTACAGACATGTTGTCTGTGTGGACTGCAATTGACCCTACGGGAAGAAAGTCGTTGAGGGCTTGCAACGTTAAAAGCACTGCTCTCATCTCTAGGACATTTATGTGCAGGTGGTATTCGAAAGGTTGCCACGTCCCATGAACCATCCTGCCCTGATAATGCCCCCCCCACCCGATCAGGGAGGCATCCGTAGTGACAGTGGCTACCGAGGATGGGGGTACAAAGTGTCTGCCTTGGTGAATCTGGTGAGAAGTGATCCACCAAGCAAGATGATTCTTGCAAATCTGTGTCACCAGTATTTGGTGACGCATTGGAAGTTGTTGGTAAGACCACTGAGTGAACAACATCCATTGAAGAAGGCGCATATAGAAGCGAGCCAGGGGAAGAAGGGTAATGGCCGCAGCCATGAGGCCTAACACCTTTAGAACCATTCTGGCCTGTACCTTCTTGTTGGCTAGAATGATCCTGACGTGACTTTGAATGTCTGAGATTCTTTGATCTGTAAGGGTAGCTGACATGCGAACAGTGTTTAAGTTTGCGCCTATGAAAGTAATAGACTGGCAGGGCAATAAGGATGATTTTTCGGAGTTGATCGAGATGCCCAATTGAGAACAAAGATTTATTGTGTAATCCCTGGCTTGAAGAAGCTGATGCCTGGTGTTGGCTGAAAGGAGCCAGTCATCGAGATACGGAAACACCTGGAATCCTTGATGTCTCAGGTGAGCCGTGACCACTGCCATACATTTGGTGAACACTCTGGGGGCTGTAGTGAGACCAAAGGGCAGGGCTCTGAACTGGAAATGACTGGACCCCAGCCGAAAGCGGAGAAATCTCCTGGAGCGTCTGTGAATTTTTATGTGATAGTACGCATCCTGAAGATCTATTGAGCACATCCAGTTGTCCTTCTGTAAGAAGGGCAGAACTGACTGAAGAGTGACCATTCGGAATCTTGTCTTCCTCACAGACTTGTTGAGTCTGCTGAGATCCAATGTTGGTCTCCAGTCTCCCGTCTTTTTGGGGACCAAAAAGAACCTTGAGTAGATTCCAGGCTCTGAATGATCTGTTGTAACTGGCTGAATGGCTCTTTTTTGCAGTAGTTTTAAGACTTCTAACTCTGCAATTTCCCTTAGACCGGGTGGTACATCTGGAAGGGAATTTGAGTGATAGAAAGGACTTTCCTCGAAAGGAATTTTGTAACCCTCAGAAATGATCGACTGTACCCATCTGTCTTGAGTGAGGGAACGCCAGGCTTCTGGGTACAGCGATAGTCTTCCCCCGACTGCCTCCAAGGATGGACAGCCGGGCAACACCTCAGGGATGCTGAAAGGGCTTGTCAGAGAGGCTCTCTGCTTCCCTGGTTTTGGACCCCTCTGCCTCTAGAGCGTCTGTTATTGTTACCCCCTCTGCCTCTAGGGGTAAACTGACCACGTGAATCCGGCGTGACTCCTTGGGATTTGCGGAACCACATTTTGCCACCCTTCTGCCCTTTGGGGTAAGGTCTAGAAGGGGTGGAAAAACGGACCCCTACGGCAGAAAGAGTCTTGCCGTCCTGCTCACACCTGGTTAATGTTTCCTTCATTTGAGGGCCAAACAAAGCTGACCCATCAAAGGGAGAGTTTGTGAAGGACGCCTTAAAGGGATCTGCAAAATTACAGAGCCGCATCCAGGCTTGGCGTCTAAGAGCCACACCTGTACCTGCAGCCCTACTCGCTCCATCTGCAGCATATGATATCAGTCGCATGGAGGAGTTAGCAATAGAATTAAGGGTTCCTAGCTGCGAAGCAATTTTTTCTTGAGCCCCTGCAGCTGTAGGATCCTGTACTACTTCACCTAGCTCCTTAAGGATATCCCTCTGGAGTCTGGTGAAGTGACATAAGTAGTTCAGCGAACGCATAGCAAAGGTCGCTGAAGAGAACATCCGCTTAACATACCTATCCATGGTCCTAGAGTCCTTATTAGGAGGATGGACAGGTACGGAAGGATCTGCAAGTTCCTTCTTAGTGGCAGCCGCCACCACCATGGCATCAGCAGGGACACCTTTTGTGAGGAATTGCTTGTCCGACGGGGCAGTAATAAATTTAGAAGGCCTCCTAGGGACTGGCTCTACAGAGTCAGGAGCAGCCCACGCCTTTCGAGCAATAACCTGCATAAGGGGGTCGAAAGGCGGAGACACCCAGGAGGTGGAGGGCCGAGATCCAAATGCCTCCAGGTATACCGACTCATCCTCAGAGGAATTATTGGTGGGCCAGTTTCCCCTCTGTCTAAGGAGTTCTAGGATGTCTGAAAAGGAGACATCCTCAGAGGGGGATCTTGGGGATCCCTCTGACTCATCTAAGTCAGTATCTGAAGTGATAGACTCGGGGGAGTACGTGTTTCCTCTTACAGGTCCTCTTTCGCGGAGGATCCCCTGACTGATCAGGAGAATCCTCGGAAGAGGGGGTTCTTCCCAGTGAAGAAACCTGAGGCGGAGGATCTCTGGGTCCGGGAGCAAGAGAAGTGGCAGAGATATCGACAGGCACCATAGAGGGAGGAGCTAAGGGAACAGACTGCTGGCTGAGTCCAGTGGCCAGCACACTCTTCATCACCTCGAAGGCTCCCCTCCCAGGGAGGTCTGAGAGAACCCGTTCCGAAGAATCAGGAACTCCAGGACCTACTGAAAGGGAAGGCTCCGAGGCAGATGTCGGAGCCGAGCTCACCAAGGCCGAGGCTCCAAGGGGAAGAGTGGGGTCGGACAAGGGTCCGATGCCACTCACCCCCTCGGAGGAGACCAGGGAAGCCCGACCACCGAATCCCTCTAAGGAAGGTCTCGAAGAGGAGATAAGAGTAGAGGCTGAAGGAGCAGAAGGGGGTATCTGTCCCTCAGCTGTAGCAGAAACCATTCCCGAAGACTCCAACTCCAAACTCTGGGGTAGAGTCGAAGGAGGAACTGCAATGGGGTGTGGACTAATAGTCGTCTGTTGAGACGGACTATGTAGCATCTGGGCCAGTGCCTGTGATTTTAATAATCTACTGACCACTCTCTCTAAATCATGGTCAGAAAGCCTGAATGACCTGGATGATCGGCTCCGATGGCTCCGATCCGAGAGGAGAGGAGAAGCCGGAGCCAAGAGTATCGGCTCCAAGGAAGGGACCTAGATCTCTTCCTCAAAGGAACCATCGGAGCCGAAACCATGGAAGCTGTCGGAGCCGACAACTTTTCGGCACCGACAGAAAGTTTCGATGCATCGGCTCCGGCCGGAGCCGATACAGACATAAAAGTAAGGGTGTCGGAACCGGTCGGCGCCGACACCGAAGCCTGAGCCACATGGTGATCGGAACCGATCGGAGCCGACACCGAAGTGGCCGAACCAGAATCGGCACCGATAGCCATCGGTGCCGAAGGTTTGTGCAAACCAGAATCGGCTCCAGCCGGGGCCGATCTCGACTCTGAAAGAGTCGGAGCCGAGGCCGCAGGCTTGGACACAGAAGCCTGGGCCTTGGAAGACTTAGAAGTCTTAGATGGAGCCGACTTAGCTGGAGAACCCTCCGGCTTAAGTAGGCCCCTCAAAATCAGCTTATTTCTCCTTTCCTGCAGGACTCTCTGGCTAAAAGAATGACAAATCACACAGGAGTCCTGCAGGTGGAGAGGTTCCAGGCAGTATAAGCAAGAAGTGTGACCATCTGTCAGAGACATCTTCTGACAGCACGAGTCACACTTCTTAAAGCCTGAGACCCTTTCCTTAGACATGGTGTAAAAAACACACACACACAACACCTGTCCAAGAAATATAACAATCCCAAAAAAAAAGAGAAACTATTCTCTTACAAACACACGCACACACCCTAACAAGGGGGGGGGGATGGGATGGGAGAAGGCCTGACTAAAAACTTTAGGAGAGAGGGAATTTTAGTCAGAAAGGGACCAAAACTAGTCTAAAACTATTAAATTTAAGTCTAAAATTAACTTTAAACTGAAAAGAGGGGCAAAGAAGTAGTGTATAAATCACTTACCAGGAGCTGGTAAAAGGAGGACCTCATCAGCGAAGCGGCAAACGAGATCTGGGTACTTACCGCCTTGCATCATGGGATATGGGGCTGCCTCGAGCTGGTAAAAGTGACTCTCGAGCTTAGCAAGTGCCGAGTCGGAGCCGAGGATCAGCTCCGAACCCATCAAGCAAGAATGAAGGCGAGATTGACAACTTAACATCCAGTGTTACCTTGGCCAGAAGGGAGCTTTGAGTATCATGCTTGGCCTGTCTGATCTCAACTTCAGCAGTCCCCTGGGGTTAAGGGTAATGAAAGGAATGCATACAGGAAGATGTCTGTCCATTTTAAGGAAATGGTGGCAGCTATCCATGCCCTTATTTGTTGGGTTCTAGAGCAGTGTATTTGCAACTGTCACTTCAGAGTAGAGGTAAAAAGAATTATAGTGGTTATCCCCATTGGTGGTCGAGATCCAAAGATCTCTTTTGTGTCCATATGCCGGGGTCCACAACATCCCTGCTCAGAGAATCTGTTATATTATTCTCATCTCCACCTCACACATTCAGTGAAGTCAGCTCCAGCACGAAAAACTTGAATGAGTGATCACTACCTCATTCAAATACATGCTTGGCCAGGGCATTAGTTACTTTCTTTTTATTTATATCATTTAAATGCTCCATGATCCTTTCTTTTAGCATGCGATTCATTTTGCCAACATAGAAGGCTCTGCAGACAGTACAGTCTGCATAATAAACAAGATCTTTACTCTCACAATCAGCATAAAAATCTGTCTCTATTATAAAAACCAGTACTAGGTTGCAGAAATGAGGTGTTTGTTAAAATATATTTACATGCTTTATTTAAAAGTCCCTTTTCGATCAGAGTGAACTATAGTCTCTGTCAAGTTATTCCGATAGCATACTTGTCATTTAAGGGAAAGGTTATTCCTAAAACAAAACCTAAGAGAATCCTCAATAACCTTTCTGATGTCAGGGTCAGCTTGTAAAACAGACCAATTATTTTTTAAAATATTACATACTATGTTCACATCAATTGAATTGGTGAGACAAACTCTATTCTTACGACATGTACCAGCAGAAGTAGTACCTCCAATATTATCATTCCTGAATCTCTCAGAAAAGTAGGGTCTTCCATCACTACCCCTCATACGAAGTATCTCATTCATGCAATGCTCAGTCTCATGTAATTTATATCCTTGAGCTAAAAGTTCATTCCTAAGAAGTCCAAAATCTGGAACCAGGTTATCGCCATCGTCATGTAGCCTCATTATCTGCAGAAATTGTCCCTTGTTCATTTTTAGCCATGTTGATCTGAGTTTTATTTATTTTCTTACTGTATAAGCTCCCTGGAAGATCATAGGCAGTAGATTTTTGAAGGTTAACATTTTGAACTTTGGTATATGAATGAACTTGTTTAGCTTTGTCAAGTCTAAGACTGGTCTCTGGGTGCCTTTCTTTCATGGGACCAAGAATATTCCTAAGTAGAACTAAGTACACTATTCTCCTGTGGGAACTGGTTGAAGACAGCCATGTTGTAGAAGCTCTGTGACTACTGAGGGAAGAAGTCCTTTCTGTTCTTTAGGTGGCTTTGGCATTCCTAGAAAAGTTTTTTTTCTGAACATGAAATAACCTCTTTCCATGACATTTATGATCCAATGGTCACTGGTGATGACTTTCCACTATTGAAGGAAGGATTACAGTTTCCCTGCTAGGTTGGGGTGTTTTTTGGGGGTGGGGAGAAGTGCTGTGGCCGGTGGATAGTTACAGCTGCTCTTTGAGAGACACTGGATCCTTGGATCTTTCAGGTCTAGTTCGCTGATCAGCTTGTCACTTTCTGCTCTGTCTTGGCCTTTTGCCTCAGGGAGCTCTCCCTTTTTCTTGCTTTGGAGACAGTGGCCAAGATTTATATGGATAATTCCTGTTCTAAGTTCTGGAGACAAACAAAATTCACCTGTTTTGATTTGTTTCCCATTCTTATCCAGTTTTTCAAAAACTTTCTCAGCAGGGGTACCAAACAAAAATTCCTTACCCAGTGGGGCATCAAGGAGTTCCACCTTCACCTGACCTAGGAGAGATTGTGTCCACATACAGGCATGTCTACACATGACAGCCCCCATAACACCGGCAATACATGATGCATTCAATGCATTATAGCCACATTTTACTGAGTGTCTGGACACTTGGGAGGGCTGAGCTAGCTGTCTCCTGTACATCCCTTTGCAGGGTTTTGTCTAAGATCTCCTCTGCCTTAGGGATGATCTTTTCCTGTAAAGACTCGATGTAAACTTGGCATTTAAGATCTCTCACAGACAGAGTAGCTGATGTATACATCTTTTTACCTAATCTATCACGCATTCTGCTCTCTCTATCATTTGGTAAAGGATGTCTATTTGCACCCTTAGGAGTTCTGTTGGTATATTCAGTAGATACCACCAAGGGATCTGTCTGTGGGTTCCTGTAAAGGTGCTTAGCACTCTATAGAAGTAACCTGGCTTCCTGGGGCAGGAGGAATAGAGTCATGGTGCAGAGACATGTCCTCAAAGGCATCATCTTTGTTTATGTTATGAATATATATATTCCTGTCCCTCCTACTGTCGGCTTCTATTGTAATACCTGATTTTATGTTTGCATGAACAGCTCCGTTAACTGGATATTGTATGCAATTGTTAATACATGAGAGTTTCTATTTGTAAAGAGTTTTGTAATTGACTAAGGCTGCTGCTTTTTTTTCATATATGCTACAAACTCTATCTGGCTGCCTTTTTCTAAGTGCTTAAATAGAAGATTTACAGACTGTATATTGTATAGCAAAGAGTGGGAACTAACAGATAGGCATCCTGTCTCTCTAACATCTGGAAACCTACATTTCAGTAACCCCATATTTGCATGCAAACAGATATCTCGTTAGCTTATTTTTCTTTCTCTCCTTCTATACTGTGGAAGCCACCATTTTTGTTCTTAGTAATCACAAACTTGCATAGCTACAAATATCTCTGATAAGCTTTCTTATTGTCCTGTTTAAAGGCTAGAAAGGTGAAATGCACAACTGTGAAATACAGTGCACTACTCTTATTTGCCAGACTTTACTTAATGTGGATGAGTACAGACAAACAGTTGTGTACCTACCTAGTTCAACCATCAAGATATGCTTATTAACACTTTCTCTCTCTCTCTCTCTCTCTCCCAGTGAAACAACCCACTACCTAAAGAACTTGCACAGCTGAAGTTCACTTGCAGTTGCAAAGGTTCACAGGGGAAAAATATACTGGGTTAAATATATGTAAGACAAATTCATAGACTCAGACTAATAATTTAATTTGTAAGTCATGCACTAGTGTGTTCTGTTTGTAGTGTTGAGTCTGCTGGAAGGATATCTCCACCCTTACGGGCCTTTTACTGCTGAAGGTGAAGCTGCATTAATACTTCAGCATATTTTACTCTTATCAGTGTAATAGATCCCTGGAAAAGACATTGAAAAGCCCATAACTATAAAGTTAGATGCTGTGACTCAGGTCAAGTTTTTAGAGTTCAGTCACCTTGTCTTTGTATTCAGGAACATTCTACCTCACCGATTGTTCATGGTGGTAAACCATCTGTGGGATTTCCATCTGTGGATTTTCTTCCCACTCCATTCGCTTTGCTAACTCTGCTCCCTTGCCCTTCCCCCATATCCAACCCTCTCCCAGCACCTCTACTCATATCCCAAGCAAACCACTCCTCCTCATTCCTCTGATCCAGTTATATACAATTCTACCTTGTCCACACCCACATTTCATTCGCACCTTACCTACTTTTATTTAGCCAAACTTATCAGCTTCCCCTTACATCCATCAGCTTGAATTCTCACCCCACCCACTATAATTCTTTGCTTCTTACTCCATTTTAATGTCATAATACTATCACTACCTCAAACTGTCTTACATTAATTCCAGGCTTACCACCTTCTCTTCCATTATACACATAAACTAACATTGTGCCATAATTGTACTACTGACCAGTCACATCTCCCCCATCCCTTCTTATCACAAACCACAGGGCAAAACACCTAACCACATTGTCAAAGCCCAGCCTGAAGTCAAAACATTTCCAACCTTAGCTTTACCTGCACACATATCACAAGACAACAGAATCTCTGTTTATACCTGATATTACATTCTAACACATAAATACCACTTTTACTATTGTTAAACCCACTATCACAGTTGACATGCTCCTCCTAACCTGCCTGGCTTCTTTACCCTTAATTCTCAACCTCGCTACAGCTATATCCTCGCTCACCCCGACACATCAATACACCTCAACAACTTCCCCCAACCACTGCTCCAGTAAACGACACAACTTCTCACATATCTCCTCTCAGCTTTTCCCTGTACCCTCCCATATTATTCAAGCCACAAATTGGCCTCCTCACCTCCTACAGAACCACACTTGACACCAGTATCATCCCCTAGGAATAAAAAACACTTCCCATGGTACTCCTTCCGCATTACCTACTTACTCAAATGTGGAGACATACATCCTAACCCTGCCCCCCCCCCCCAATCCTAACCAAAAGAGTAACCGCAAAAAATTAAACATACTTACACTGAACCTTAGAAGTGTATGTGATAAAATAGCCCCATTGCATATCTGGATTGATCAAAATAAACCTGACATACTACCCCTTACAGAAACATGGCTACACCCCAGTGTAAAAGACTCAAAAATAATACCTCCAAACTTTGCAATAACCAGAAGGGCTAGATCTAAAAAAAAAAGGGGGGGTGGGATAGCACTTCTATATCCCTCTACACTCAACATCACAGCCTACACCAGTAATATACCCATCTTTTCCAGTGCTGAGGTACTAATCTCCTTTTTGAACATCAATATATCAAAAAGAATTTGCAAAATAGTAATGTATATCCCGCCATGTAGCAATATACCAGTGTTGGAAAATATTATATCCTGGACATTCCAGACAATAAACCTTGAAATAATAATCTTAGGTGATGTAAATATAGATTGGCAAACCATAGCTTCCGACTCCCCACAAATAGTAAAAATCTGTAAGTTTTTTCTCAGCTTATCGATGCTCCAACAAGATACAAAAAAGATCTTACCTGCCAATCCACCTTAGATTGGATTCTAGTATCCCACCCTGCCAATTACCCATCTTCCGGTACACTGTCTAACTCCTTGAGCGATCATCTACCAGCTTATTCCCTTCGAACAAACTCCCAACAACTATGAGTACACACTATAAAATTAGTTAGGAACTCAACTAATTTTTGTCAGCATAAATTCAACAATCTCCTACAGGAAATAGACTGGACACCCCTTAAACAGCTACCCCTTAATAACACATTCCTTCACATACTTAATACACTAGCTACCATTCGTATGAAAAGAATTAAAAATAACTCAGCACCATGGCTCTCTAAGGAATGTAAACACCTGATGAAGCAAAGGGACCTAGCCTGGTCAACCTGGAAACAAAACAAAAATGAACAAAATCATGTTAATTTCAAAACACTACGTAACAAAGTGACAAAACTAATCACCAGAGATAAGAAGTCATATTCCCAGCTTCAACTCTAGCATAAAATCAACCCCAGTAAATGTTGGCACTCCATGTCTTCCCTACATAACCTTGGAAGAAATGGAGAGCACACCCTATCACCAGATACCCCTCCATCACAAATAGCCAAAAACTTTAACAAGCACTTCATAAAATCAATTTCTGACTTATTAACTAACGTCCCCTAATGCTGGACCCCTTCACCCTTCAACCTATTCAGACACCAACCCCAAGCCATCAGCTATTTCTAACCCTGTCATAACTAACCCCCTACTCAACAAAATGTCATACAAACCCCATTCTCATTTCAGCCCATACCAACTGACACCATTAAGAAACTGCTACAAAAACTAAAACTCTGCTCTACCTTAGCTGATAATCTCCCCCCATACTACCTCAAACTGGCTGGAAACTCAGTTGCCTATCCAATCAGTATCCTTATAAATAGGTCTTTATCCGAATCAGAAGTACCTACCATATGGAAACAATCTCACATTAACCCCATCCACAGAGGAGGCAACTCTTTTGATCCATCCAATTTCTGTCCTATATCCATCTTGTTACCCATATCCAAAATTCTTGAGAGAGGTATCCATCAGCAGGTGATGCAATATCTATTGCAAAACAAGAAGTTATGTACTCACCATAACATTCGATGTATGTAGTCCATCTCACCTCACATTCTTACCCGTGGGTTCAGAGCCGAATGTCGGCTCCGACTCGGCCAAACATTTTTAGCTCGAAGTCTTTCTATTGGCTGGGCTAAGATGGTATCCCATGCTGCACTGCTCTCTATCCCCAGATCTAGTTTGCTGCGAGCACCAGCACTCATTCTCCATGCATAACAACACCTAAGGAAAGGAAGAACAAACCAAGCATGAAGGGAGCTCTGAAACCAGACCTAACTTCCAGATCCTCCAGGACGGGGGAAGGAGGGGGGGTAAGTAAGAATGTGAGGCGAGATGGACTACATACATCGAACGTTACGGTGAGTACATAATTTCTTGATGTTATGTAGTTTGATCTTGCCTACATTCTTACCCGTGGGACAGCGTCCCCAGCACCTAAATCCTGGGAGGCTCAGTGGAAAATACTCCTGAGCACTGTGGAACCAAAGGAAGACCTGCCCCTAGATACCACATCCAACTTGTAATGAGTAACAAAGGTGTGAGGAGATGCCCAAGTAGCCACAGCACAAATATCATCCATAGACAATCTGGCCTGAAAAGCTGTAGATGTAAATACAGACCGAGTAGAGTGAGCCTTCACCCGGAACGGTAAATCTTTACCCCCTGAGGAATAAATGAAAGAAATACAACTGGAAATCCACCTGGACAACATGACTTTAGAAACAGGAGACCCAATTCTGTTTTCCGAAAATGAAACAAACAACTGATCAGATTTTCTGAGGTCTTTTGTTCTGTGCAAATAAAAATGTAATTGTCTGTGCACATCCAATTGATGAAATTTGAATTCTGCCTTGTTTGAGAACTGAGGAAAAAACACTGGCAATTCAATAGATTGATTAAGGTTACTGACTGACGCCACTTTGGGAAGAAAAGAGGGGTTTGGTCTAAGAGAAACCCTGTCCTTATGAAAAATCAAATAAGGGGGTTTGATTGATAAAGCTTGAAGCTCCGAGGGGGCCAGAGGGAAGGCATATAGTAGACCAGAGGGCCAATTGTGGACTAGAGCGTCCCTGGGTGACTCCCCCTGAGGGGGGATTAACGTGAAGTATCTGCTGCCTTTAGCATTGAGTGGGCTGGCAAAAAGGTCGCAGCAAGGCTGACCCCACCTGTGGAAGATCTGTTCTGCAATTTGACAGTTCAGGGACCACTCGTAAGGCATCAGAATAGCTCTGCTTAGCCTGTCTGTGATCACATTGGACTTCCCTGGAATGTGCGTTGCCACCAGAAAACGTTGGGAAGACACTGCCCACTGCCACACTCGCATGGCCTCTCTGTAAAGGGGATAAGACTTGGTTCCTCCCTGCTTGTTCAGATACCACACCACTGACATATTGTCTGAGTGGATTGCAATAGTCCCGAGAGGAAGAAAACTCTGAAGTGCTTGCAACGCTAGTAGCACAGTTCTCATCTCCAGGACATTGATATGCAGATGCATCTTGTGCTCCTGCCACGTGCCTTGGACTGTCCTGCCTAGATAATGCCCCCCCACCCCATCTGGGAGGCATCCGTGGTCACCGTGGCAACCGGGGGGGCAGGAACGAAGGGCTTTCCCGCATTCAGGCTGTCGGTGCGAAGCCACCAACTGAGATCCTGTCTTTGAGTAGAACTGGGTGAGAGAGTGGAAGACGTTGAAGAGACCACTGGGCAAGGAGTAGTCACTGAAGGAGCCTCATATGTAACCTTGGCAGAGGGACTAACATAATCGTAGTTGCCACTGTCCCCAACAGTTGGAGGACCCATCTTGCCTTCACTCTTCTCAGAGGGAGTAAGGCATGAACTTGTTGTTGTAGGACTCTGGTTCTTTCCTGTGGTAGAAATGCCCTCATGAGGACGGTGTCTAGTTCGGCGTCTATAAAAGTGACACGCTGTGAGGGCAACAAGGCAGATTTTTCCCAGTTCAACGTGATGCCCAACTGTTGACACAGGTTGATAGTAGCGTCCCTGGTCTGAAGTAGTAGATGCCTGGTGGTGGCAGTAAGGAGCCAGTCATCCAGATATGGAAACACTTGGAATCCCTGAAGTCTCAAGTGAGCAGTCACCACTGCCATGCATTTGGTAAACACCCTGGGGGCTGTGGTGAGACCAAAGGGCAGGGCTCGAAACTGAAAATGACTGTCTCCTAGCCAGAAGCGTAGGTGACTTCTAGATGCCCTGTCCATCTTTATGTGGTAGTAAGCATCCATGAGGTTGATGGAGCTCATCCACACTTCTTTTCCCAACAATGGGAGAATAGACTGCAATGTGACCTTTCGGAACTTGGACTTTTGCACATGGGTGTTCAATTGACTGAGATCCAATATGGGTCTCAGGTCCCCTGTCCTTTTAGGCACCAAAAAGAATCTGGAGTAAGTCCCTAATCCGATGTGGTCTGAGGGGACATGTTGGATGGCTCCTTTTTCTAGCAGCCTTGAAACTTCTGAAGCTGCGTAATCCCTTTGACTGGTTAGAACATCCGGGATTTTCTTGATTGGAGGGGGATTTGACAAGAAGGGGATGACATATCCTCTGGAAATTATTCGTAGAACCCATTGGTCCTGGGTGATGTCTTGCCAGGCCTCCGGGTATAATGAGATTCGACCCCCGACTGGCTCCGGAAATGCACAGTTGGGCCTCCTATCAGGAGCGGCGGTAGGGAGAACCACGAAAGGAATCGCGGTCTCCTGAGTTGCGGGAGCCTCCTCTGCCCCTAGGGTGGCATCTTGCTGAATAACCACCCCCTCCCCTGCCTCTGGAGGGGGGCTCACCTTGTGCACTGGGAAAAAACCTCTGTGATTTCTTGAAACACATTTTGCCACCCCTCTGGGCCTTGGGATAAGGCCTAGAGGGAAGGGAAAAATGGACTCCTATGGCAGACAGAGTTTTTCCCTCCTGCTTGCACCTGATGAGAGTGTCTTTAACCTTGGTTCTGAACAAGGAGGAACCATCAAAAGGGGTGTCGGTGAATGAAGACTTGAAGGCCTCTGCGAAATGACAAAGGCACATCCCGGCCTGCCTCCTAAGAGCAACTCCTGAACTTGCTGCCCTACTCGCTCCTTCAGCTGCATAGGAGATTAGCCTCATGGAAGAGTTTGCAATGGAATTGAGGGTAGACAACTGAGCGTTGACAGTCTGGGCCACCGCCTCAGAAACATTACCCGTGAGAGTATCTCCAAGCTCCTTGAGGAGATCTCTCTGGAGCCGTGTAAAGTGTGATAAATAATTCAGTGACCGTAAGGTAAAGGTTGCTGAAGAAAAAGTGCACTTCCCATACTGGTCCATGGTCCTAGACTCCTTGTTAGGGGGGATGGATGGTGGAAGAAGTCTCAGCTAATTCCTTCTGAGTGGCAGCTGCCACCACCATGGCATCCACAGGGGCTCCCTTGGACAGAAATTCCTTATCAGGAGGAGCAGACAAAAATTTATTGGGTCTACTGGGGACTGGTTCCACAGAGTCAGGGATTTCCCACACCCTTCGACAAACCAAATCCAGAAGCTCGTCAAAGGGTGGAGATACCCAGGAGGCGGAGGGCTGAGCACCAAAAGCCTTCAGGAAGACCGACTCCTCCTCGGAGGGGGCTTTGGATGGCCAGTCACCTCTTTGTTTCAAAATCTCTAGGATGTCAGAGAAAGAAACATCCTCAGAGGATGACTTAGGGGACCCCTCCAATTCCTCGAGGTTGGTGTCTGATGTGAGAGACTCATCCTGGGAATCTATGTGCTTCCTCTTACACGTCTTCTTTCTGGGTGGCAACTCAGGCAAAAACTCTGAGGGGCCCTCAGAAATGTGGGGACCACTCATGGGGGTACCCTGAGGCCTTAGGGCTATGCTGTCTAGGGAGAGATGGCAATCAGAGACTTCACCGGTGTAGTAGGGGACAGAATGACCGACCCACATGATGCCGCTGATGACCTGGCCAGTGCGCTCCGCATGGCCTTGAAGGCTGGTCCCCCCGAGTCCGAAGAATGATCAGCCTCCGAAGCCACAACAGGAGTCAAACTTCCCTGCACCGAAGCACCGAGAGGGAGACTAGGAGCCGAGAGGTGTCCTGAAGCCTCTCCCTCGGGTCCAACCAAAGAATCCTGAGTCCTGAACCCCATGGACGGTGCCAATGGAGTCGGAGCTGACGTTGGCACCGATAAGCCAGGAGGGGCTGTCAGAACCAACCTAGGGACATCACACAGAGCTGAGCACTCCAGCTCCAAAAGCTGAGATGTGCTCGGAGGAGGACGTATCGAGGCAGGTTGAGGGACCGGCTCCGGAGTCGACTGGGTCAGAGCTGAGAACAATTTTGCCAGAACCAGTGACTGAAGGAGTCTCTGCACCACTCTATCGACGTCCACATCTGATAAGGTCCTGGAAGATTTGGAGGATAGAGAAGGAGACTGAGACCTCCTCTCTGAAGGGGACCTGCGAGGAGGGGATAATGTCCTAATGCTAGGCGATCGGCTCCGAACAGGTTCCAAGAAGATTGGAGCTGAAGCAGGTTCCATAACAACTGACACTTCCTGCGGCCCCGAGGACAATGGAGCCGAGGATGTCAAAGCAGACTTTGCTATTTTCTCCGGTGGCTCAGAGGAAACCGATGGAGCCGGAGATCTCTTTTTTGATTTAGAGGATTTTGCCTTAGAGCTGGAAGTACTACTCTCCAGACCCTCCTCGCAGGAGGGTTTCAGAAGTCCCTTCAAAATCAATTTATTCTTCCTTTCCTGAAGAACTCGTGGACTAAAGGCATGACAGAAGCTGCACGACTCCTGGAAATGAATCGCTCCCAGACAATACACACAGAGTGTCCATCGGTAATGGACATTTTATAACTGCACCTAGAGCATTTTTTGAAGCCCGAGGGCTTGTGCTGCTTAGTATCTTTGGACATAGTTAACCAACAACAATTAAGCATCAACAACCATTAACCACTGAATAAAAGGACCAATGGTCAAACAGTCACAAGGCGGGAAAAAGCCTACAACAAACAGAATACCACAAGATCTCTAAGTTAAATGATCCTAGACACAAACACCATGGGGGAAGGACTAATACCTCTAATTTAAACAGTTTTTAGTCCCGGTAAACATTTATGACACAAGGAAAGCAAGGGGACAGACTAGGTCCTCTAACTGAAAATGGGCCTAGCCCGTTGGAAACAGCTAGTGGGATACCACAGAAAACGATCAAAAACACAACTTTTCCACAAGACAAGACAAGCACACACAATAGCTATTAAAATAGCTTTTTTGCAAAAAATTTCTCTGATAAAGAAGAAAAAGGGTACTTAGTCACAGCCAAGAGTGAGACCACGTCTGAGCTACACAAGCGGCAAACGAGATCTGGGGATAGAGAGCAGTGCAGCATGGGATACCATCTTAGCCCAACCAATAGAAAGACTGAGCTAAAAAAGTTTGGTTGAGTCAGAGCTGACATTCGGCTCCGAACCCACGGGTAAGAATGTAGGCGAGATCGGACTACATAGCATCAATCTTTTAACCAAAACTCAACATGGCATCCGACCTAGCCACAGAACAACTACAGCCCTATTATCTTTTACAGATACCATGAACAAGGCCAGAGATGCAGGATGCTATACAGCCTCAGTACTCCTTGATCTCTCCAAAGCCTTTGACACAGTGTCTCACCCCTTACTTTTAAACACACTGTCTAATCTAGGCTTCTCACATAATGCAGTAAAATGGTTTCAGAGCTACCTCAAGGATCGTAGACAAGCAGTGAAATGGTCCAATGAACTCTCACCCTTCCTCTACAGCCCTACTGGAGTCCCCCAAGGCTCCATCCTAGGACCGCTACTCTTCAACATTTTCACAAACAACCTTCACAATGCCTCTCACCCTGGGACCCTCATTCGGTATGCTAACGATTCCACCATAATCTGCAATGCTCAACCACTATCAGGACTACTTTCAAAAAATTAACAGTACTTTACTGCAGTTGAATCCTGGCTAAGAAATGCCCAACTCTTTCTTAATCCAAAGAAGACAAAACTATACTCTTTCATCCCCAAAACACCTCCCCTGTCACTGATCATTTCAACATCCTTGCATCTGACAACAATGTCATAGAAATAGTGCAGGACGCCAAACTTCTAGGTGTTACCATTGACAATAAACTTTCATTTGACCCCCACATACAGCAAAATATAAAGAAAACTCATCAAAAACTGGGACTCTTCTATAGAAACAAACATCTCTTTACTGCAGCAACCAAAACTACCCTTGCAAAAAACTTTTTACTTCCCTCCCTTCTTTATCGTGCCCCTATCTTAACTTACTTACAAAATTCTACCCTAAGCAAGTTAGAACAGTGCTACAACAAAGTTGCAAAGTTTGCCAAAAAATGTAAATATTACACACACCACTGTAAACCACTCCTAGAGTTAAACTGGCTAGAACTCCCCAACCAACTTGCCTTTATTCCGCTATCCACCTTGCACAACATTATTTTCAAGCCTACTGCCTGCCTTGCACTTGCCAGTCCAGTCACACCTTATACACCAAATCGATCCCTATGAACAGAAGACAAAAATCTCTTAGCTATCTCAAAATCCACACGAAAACCTGGTCAGTCTCTGTATTCATACTCTGTCTCTATACTTTGGAATGTACTACCTCTAGCTACCAGGTTTATGCCTGGCCTAACCCATTTCAAAGCCTCTTTAAAAAATCATCTGAAAAATAGATGGCTCTGCTCCTGCATAAAGCCGGACTAATGCTCAGGTCTTCCTCTTTCTGTCACATTTCAATCCCTCACAGACAGCAAGATCATAAGGCTCTTCTAACTCCTTTTCTGCTTCTATACCACATCCGGGTCTATATTATAACTGCGAAACCTCACTTATGCAAAAACGGAAACGTCGATACATATTGAGCAAACCGCAAAAACACTGAATGTCCTGAAGCATGAAATTCAAAATGTCGAATCGGCACAGTGGCCAACCCCACCGCCCGCTATGTACTACCTACCCAAACAAAATAAATAATCCACATACATACACTTAACAAAACCCTACTTCTAACCCTAAACTAAAGCTTACATATATTACTATGTATGCACTTACCTTAACCCACACCCTAACCCTAGGGTCTGTAACTACTGCACACTTACCTTAAGGAGCTATACCGGAGAAGGGCCAACTATGACAATTCGACATTTCGAATTTTGCACTTCAGGACATTCAGTGTTTTCGCGGTTTGCTCAATATGTGTCGACATTTCCATATTTGTGTAACTGCGGTTTCGCGGTTGTAATAGGTAACCATAATCCATAAGTTACTGTTTAGGCTTTATTACTTCTATTCTTCTTAACTCTCTCTCACTATCTATCTGCATCACTAACTTTCTGGCTGCTATTTTCCTAACTGAAACTAACATTCTATTTTGCATGTACTGTTAAAGTCAATGTCACACATTTCACTACCTACGTACTACTTTTTTGGACACTGTCTACATCATGTATGGTGAGAGTGACTATTATTGTCTGTAATATTTTTAACTATATAGAATTGTCTAGATGTGTAGTAATATACTGCAACATCTTGTAGCAGTTTGTTCTTTCAACTTATTTTTTGTATTGTATTCTTAATGTAATTTTTATTGTATTGGATTACACTGTATTTGTATTGTACTGTATGTGGAGCTTTTCTCCCCGGGCCTCTGCTGAAAATGGGTTCTGTAGACCCATTCAGACCACCCCGGTACACAAATGTCAAATAAATAAATAAATAAAATCTAGAACCATGTGTACAGGTGGAATGGCTAAAGGTCTGGGAGACAGAAGTCTCAGAAACTCCCTGTAATGGATCTGAGCCTGAAAAAGCTATTTGCTCTCTCAACTCAATGCATTCTTCTTTTCCTTCTTGTTTCCTCAAAGGATAAGTCCTCAGGACTACCATCTCCCTTAGTTACCAGCACTCGGTCATGGGAGGCCTGCAAAGTGGCTTTGGAATTGACCAACAGTGTGGTGAGTACTTGTCGCTGAGTTGCTGCCTCCTGCCATGGCGGTCTCAGAGGGGTCACAACAGAGGGTTCAAGCCTACTGGAAGTGGTCATCCCAGGGAGCTGCAAAGGTGCCAAACCTAAATCGTTGATAGAAGACCTGGCCTCCATGCGCAATGTCCTTCACCTTGAGTTCTTTTGGTTTCTTAAGGAGGGTACTGGCTGATGCCGAGGTGTGCGATGAAGTGGGTGGTATTAAGTCTGAAGACCTCATGTGGGCTACAAGGACTTTGGTCCAAAGTCTCAAAGTTTTGGAACAAAATCAAGCACTATCCTGACAACTAGAAATGTTGTGCTGAGGCACTAAACAAAACAAACAATACAAATGGAAATCTTTATGCAGCATTTGCTTCTCCACACTTTAAGATGTTATCAACCTTTTTAAACATTCATTAGAAGAAACTTCCCCAATGAGATACTTATCTGAGTGTACACTGGAGATAACTCTGGAAAATGAGCCGACTGATAGACTAAGTGTATTACAGAGTACTGCATCAGACTGTTCAGACGGAAAGAACTGAAGATGATGCCAATGGACACCTGTTTTATACCCTGACATCCAGACATAAGACCTCGGACATCCGTTGGCTGGGGATGATGCAAGCACTATAGGAACTGCACTGGTTGCTGGTGTGTGCATGGCAGAAATTACAGAAAAACTGCAATTTTCCAGTGACCTTTCGTGGTATACCTTAGATGTCTTTAGAACCTTGTAAGGTGTGCATTAGGACTAGAAATTAGAAAACCCAGGGTTAATAATGAATAGCACATTTTAGCCCATATATCAAGGAAGCTGAACTTAGCCAGAGGGACGTTACTGAGTATGTGAGGCTGAAAATATTGAAGGTGGGATCTATATTAGAACACCGAACATTCAAAATGTTGAGTGTTCTAATATCGACCCGTTTTCAGCAAACGCTGAAAATATCGAAGAAACAGAAAACCAATTTTTTTCCTAGGGAAAGAATTTGGTTGTCCGTTTCTGTTGCTTTGGTATTTTCAGCGCTGTGGTGGAAAGTTCACAATGCCGGAGCCAGGCCTGACGCCTCATGACGAGACCTGCTCCACTGGCTCTAGCGGCTCCTTCCATGGCATGGCATAGTAGCCGCATAGAGGTATTGGAAATGGACCTAAGAATGGCCATACGGGTGGAGTACAACTGTTTGTCCTCCGCTGACATGGACTCTGGGGGCGACGCAGCGTATTCCTTAATAAAATCCTGCTGCAGCCAAATAACATGTGCCATGTAGTTCAGTGACCTCACCGAGCAGGACATTGAACTAAACACCTGCTTCCCTAAGCAGTCCATCGCTCGGGACTCCTTGCCCGGGGGGTGGACCGAGAGGCTCTCCTGAGCTAGTTCCCTCTTAGTGGCCACCGCCATCAACATGGCATCTACAGGGGGACCCTTCTTCCAATGGGGCCTGTCGGCAGGGGGACTGAGGATCCTGTCAGGGCACTTCGGGACTGGCTCCACAGTGTCCGGCTCCTTCCACGCCCTGGTGGTAATCAGGTCCACCAGGGGGTCGGCCGGAGGGGACACCCAAGAGGTAGAAGGGCCTGCTTTAAATGCCTCCAGGAACACGGCTTCGTTCGAGGTCGGTTTTGGGGCAGACCACCCCCCCTCTGATCCTGAGCATTTCCATGATGTCCCCAAAGGGGACATCCTCGGGGGGTGACCTTGGGGAGCCTTCCCCCTCCTCCAAATCCGTGTCTTCGGTCAAGGACTCAGGGGAGTCCAAGTGCCTCCTCTTGCACTTCCGCTTGTGGGGGATCTCCTCGGGGGGGCTGTCCGAGGAGGCCTCACCAGCAACATCCTGTTCCAAGGGAACGACCTGGGACATTGAAGCAGGCTGTCCCTGGGGCCGGGTGATGGAAGTCAGACCCAACAGAGAAGGAGTGCGGGGCGGAGCTGTGGCAAGGACCGGGGGCCTGGAAGCAGTCGACAGAGCCCTCTCCACCACGTCGAACGCCGAGGAAGAGCCGCTCTCTCTGGGATCCGAGAGCGGGCCCTCACTCGGATCCAACAGGTGGATCGGGGCCGGCGCCAAAGCAATCGGATACGACGGCCCAGTATGCTCTGACCTGGACGGCGCCAAAGGCATACTGAAACCCTCGGATCCGAAGCTCAGCCCTCGGCTCTGAGAGCTCAGATCCGACAAAAACGGACCCGACAGGCTCGAGGGAAGAGTCGGCGCCGAAGTACCCGAGACTGTCGGCGCCGACCCACTCCCAGTTCCAAGGCTGCCCGGCTCTGAAGGCTCCGAACCCGGGAAGCAGGACGGAGAAGGAGCTATTGGGGCAAAGAAAGGGGTCGAGCTCCCCCCCGGAGGGGGGGGAGGCAGGAGCACTCCCATCTGCAGTTGGGCCTGGAAGAATCTTCACATCATCCAGTCCAAATCTGCGTCAGAAAGGCTGCGTGTAGATCTCGATGAGGCCACCGAGGTGAGACGTGAGTGCCGCCTCGATGACCTCGAAGGAGATCGGGTCTCCTCCTCAGGGCCCGGAGAGAAACAGGGGGACCGGATCCGAGAAGGAGGAGACCGGGAAGCCCTGGAGGGAGAAGACCACTTAGCCGGGGGAGCCGAAGCAGAGGCCTCAGCCCTCCGCTTGTGGTGCTTCTCCCTTCTCTTGTCTTTCCTGGCCTCCCTCTCCTCCGGGCCTACAGCGGGAGGTTGAGTCCCGGCCGGGGGGAGAGAGGCAGGAGTGGCCACCGCGGTGGTAGCCACGGTAGGACCGGAGGCCGAAGCTGAATCTGGGGGCAAAAGACCTGCCAGGATCAGTTTGGATCTCCGGTCCTTAAGTGCCCTGGGGTTGAACGCCACGCAGATGGAACACTCAGAGGTAAGGTGTCCAACCCCAAGGCACAGAACACACCGAGTGTGGCCATCAGCCGGTGAAAGCTTATTGCCGCATTCGGTGCACTTGGAAAAGATAGGTTTTGGGGCCTCCGACATTTTAAACTAAAGAGAACACACACGCTAGGCCCCAACACACGCACACAGACCCTAACGAACCAGCGAGGGTGAGGGAGGGAAAAAAATAATAACTAAAGAGTAGTTTAAACTAAGGTTAACAGGTAAAGGGTCTAAACACACGCTCACTCACACTAAAGATGAAGAAAAAAACAGAAACATTTTTCTAACTTTCTCACAAGAAAATCGCTAAGCACGGAGCTCGAAAATCCAGCTGCTGTCAACAAATGGCAAACTAGATCTTGGGTCAGTCAGGGTTGGCATGGGGATTATGGGTAGAGGGAGGAGCTAGGAGCTCGGATCTAAGCTGTTGAAAACTGCCGGCTCGGATCAGAAGTTGGATCCGATACCCACAGGTTGCTGCACAAATGAAGTTAACTACTTCAGATCCAATTTTTTTCCTAGGGAAAGAATTTGGTTGTCCGTTTCTGTTGCTTTGGTATTTTCACAGCTGTGGTGGAAAGTTACGGGTTGGGTTCAGGTAAGTGTGCGATTGTGTGGACATGAGGGTTAGGGCGGGGTAGGTGAGTTAGGGTTAGGACGCGGGTGAGGTGACTGTGCGATAGTAACAGACCTTAGGGTTAGGGTTTGGCTTAAGGTAAGTGGACAGTTAGTGGTGTATGTATAGTTTAGTGTAGGGTTAGGTGTAAGAGTTTAGGTGTATGTGTGTGGATTGCTGTTTGTTTGGTGTGCTTGTGTTGTGTGTATGTGTTTTGGAACAGCAATTTTTTTCCCCTAGGAAAAAATTTGCTGTTCTGTATGTTCGATGTTTTAAATTTTCGATTCATAGGGTTTGATATTAGAACACTCGAAATTTTGAAAGTTCGGTGTTCTAATATAGACCCTGAAGGTGTGAACAACGAGCCACCACTATAACTATGAAGATAGATCCAGGGTGCTGACCCATAAAAGAGAATCCTGCTAAGCAGAGGATGTCTCCAACCTATAAGTTATAGCTGGGAACTTGTTAGGAGCCTTCCCATCTAAGTTTGTACTTAACATTTTCAGAAGAAGGGGAAGAGGAACCACTTTATGTTATAGCTTCAGGGCATCCAGATACTCTTCCATTTCTTGTGTCTCTGACTCACAATGTGTTGTGGTAACCCAGCTGCTTTCCAGCCTCCCAAAAGAGGTCACCAACAGATGGACTCTGTGAAAAAGAATGCACGTTCGTGCTACAGAAGGACAATGTGGGTGAGGGGGTCTGGGGCAGGGTTGGATCACCTCATCCTATACTTTAGTTCAGGTTCATCTTTTATTTTATTTGTTTTATGTGTTTATTAACCAGGTAAGCCCAACAGACACAAATGTCTTTTTTAAGGGTAAGTAAAAATAATCTTTTGGTTAAGAGACTTGATCAAGGGCACATGTTATGCAAATATCCAGCTATCTAGCCATTTTCTAATTCCACTTCATTTAATTCATTTTTTTTTGCTTGATTTTGGACTAATTTAACAACATCCTTTTCAGCTATGACCCAAGCCAGAGGAATAAAACATAAAACTGTCTTAATAATATTTTATATGTTTAGTGTGCAACAGAACAAGATCTCAGTGTTAGTGTTTACAAAGAAATAGAAATATGCAAATAAAATCATTAACCACACGCATAAATTGTTAATACACAGTAATAAAGGAACCATGAAAAAAATTCAAAACTATCTAAAAATATTAACATTTACATTAATGAACATTACAACTACTATGATAAATATAAAATCACCTTTTATACAACTGCCCTATTGCTTGAAGAGTGATAAGTAAAAATTTTGATCAAAGAAACAAAAAGTATTAGCTTCATGAGGTACAATGCAACATTTTATCAAATAAAATATTCAACTATGTATTCAAAGTAAAACAATTCAAAAATTCTAATTTTATATCTGGCAGGGACTACAACCTATTCACAGTGGGGACCAGGGTGGTACCGCATTCAGCTGGGATGCCAGTCCATCTCAGAGCATACCCCTAAAACACATTCACACACACACATGCAGCCAATTTAAGAATACTAACCCACCTGACTGCAAGTCTTTGGCGGATGAGAAGAGCCCGGGTGAAAATCCACACAAACATGAACAGAACGTATAAGGATAGCAAAGAGTGCTTTCCAGCAATGAACTGGACAACAGAATTGAATATTATAGGTTCACAGATGTATAAGAAGCACTAGGGACTTTATAAGCCTAGCCATGCAACCCAAATTTATCCCACATGTTATTGTGCCTTAGAGGTTATTCTAAGACTACAGTATACCGTTAGCTAGGATATGATTTAATGGTTGTCTCTGTCCATCAGAGACATAGGTGACAAACTGGGTCTATATTACAAAGTTGAATGATAAAAAGAGCGAATGCTCTTTTATCGAACACTAAACGTCAAAAGCACTGAATGCCGAACACACGGGACAGCAATTTTTTTCCTGGGGGGGGGGGGCAAAGCCCCCCCACTTTATTTTTGGATTTGTGTTTGGATTTGTTTTTTTTTTGTTTTTTTTTGGGGAACAGCAATTTTTCACTGTTCCGTATGTTCGACATTTACTGCTTTCGGTTTTTAGTGTTCAATAAAAGAGTGTTCGCTCTTTTATCGAACAACGTCATGATACAGACCCTGGCAAACTTGGGATGAATTTTCAATTTCCCATCCAGTGGTCCAGGTTACACTTTAATAGGTTTAGGGAGGGTTCTGCTTCACACGGATCTAGTCTAGAGAATGGGAATTCTCTGAGATGCATAGGTCTCCCTCCAACATGCCCTATTTATGCTGTAAGCAAAGTTTAGTTCCTTAGATCTTGCAGTTCTGATGCTGTTTGTTCCGCTGATATGCAAAAGGTCCATCATAGGATGCCTTGTATGCCAGGCATAGATCACCTCTCAGTAGTCTGTAGGAAACAAGAGTATAAAGAAGGGCTTTGAGGTGATCTGTATAGGACATTGTGTTTACACTCTGTATTCTTCTTGTGAACAACCTCTGTGGACGTTCCAGGTGTTGTATGTGCCTGCTAAGGTACATACTGAAAGTGGCATTATACTCAATGAAGGGTCTGATGAGGGCCAAATACAGTGGACTGGTGACCTCCTCTGACCTACATATTGTGCCCTGAGTTACACATTGAGAAATGTAGAATGATTTCTTAATAAAGAAGACACACAATGATAGAAGGCCAAGTTACTATCTTCATGCATCCCCAATTCCCTGACCACTGGGTCTATTCTTAGGGTTTTTGTATCGATGAGGTAGTTAACCAGAGTGACCAACTTCCTAAAAGCTACTATTATGCATTTCTTGGCAACGAATTTTAAGCCATGGCTTTGGCATCAGTTGTTGTTTTGTGTTAGACCTTCCTGTAAGATGTTAGTATCTTGGGGGGATTCTATGACTGCTCCTAATTTGCAATCATCTACAGACCTGGTCAGCCACAGGTCTTTAATGTTGGCCTTGACTTTTGAAATGTAGATGCCAAAGAGAAGTGGACCGACAACAAAGCCTTTACACCCTTTCTGGAGATGGTGTTTCTGATCCTGACTTCCTGTGTCCTATCTGTGAGCCAGGTGGCTATCCAGTGTGTTACGTAAGGATTTCTGCCTAGTTCTGTGAGTCTGCTTGCAATGCTTGAGTGAGGCATTGTATCAAAAGCCTTACCCAAGGCAAGGTAGACAGTATGCACCATTATGTCCTCGTCTATTGTCTTGGTGACCTTCTTTAGTAGGCATGACTTGCCTTTAATGAAACCAAAGTGGGTGGAGGTCTAGTGACCACCACAAACGAAAAAAGTGCAAAATACAACCAGCCAGTGAATCCAACACAGGTTTATTGTAGAAATCTCTATCTCTGACATCTAGGCCCAAGAAAAGCCTTCAAGGAGTAAAAAATATATACAAAACTTGCCTAAAATACTATAGTCAATTAACAATTAAATGAGCATGCTCCAATTTAATTCTTCATTTAACCCATGTGGGTACAAAGTATTACATTTCAAGATATACACTGATTCCTTAGTTAAAAGCTGTTTTTTAAGAAGACATTCATCAAATGATGACACATTTATTTTCTCTAAAATAGTTCCTTGTAGCCCTTCACTACTGCTACCATGAAATTGCTGGAAATGTACTGCTATAGAAATTTCTTCCTTTTTATTATAAATATCCATTACACATTCTAATAGTCTAACTTTGAATGGCCTCTTGGTCTCCCCAATGTAAAATAAATTGCAAGGACATCTGAGGGCGTAAACAACACCCTCAGTATCACAAGTAAAATTATTCCAAGTTTCAAAGGGAACACTATTAATTCTTGGAAAATTTTCTACCACAAATTTACAAGCTTTGCATTTATTACAGCAAGTAGTTCCCCTGATGTTTAACCTCTGATGTATAATCATAGACGGGGCACAAAATCTTCCTCTCACACTAAAATGTTGTATATTCCTACCCCTTTTATAGGACATTCCCAGCCTACCATCAAGCCATGTAGAAATATTTTTCAAAGAACACAAATACTTCCAGTGATATTTCATTTGTTCTACAACTACTGAGCTAAAACATCCAAATGTTGTAACAAAATAATTAAAATCCTTATGTTCTCTGTCAGTCTTTTTATATGGACCCAAGGACTGTCTATTAACATAACAATTTCCTTTATCAAAATTGTTACATAATTTATTCCAACTCTTCTCAATTAGGATTTTGCTGTATCCTCTTTTAACAAACATATTTACGGTTCTACCCAATTATTGTTTAAAATAATAAATATTGTTGCATAACCTAAATATTCTAAGCATCTCACCATAGGGAAGGGCTGATGGAAGTCTAGTGTCTGAAAGTTTCCTATGTCACTGTTAATCATTTCCATAATTCTTTCCATGGTTCTACATATGTGACAACATATGAGAAAACACTAGATTTGAAGAATCCTGCAGCTGTTCAGCAAAAACCAGCTCATGCTCCAGCTTTGGTACAATTATTGGCTACCAGTAATTTACAGGAAAAAATAAATCAAATGCCTTCAGAGCAGATTAACATAAATGAAACACTGAAGGAGCATATAAACTCAAATAACAAAAGGCTGGAAAAAATGGAAAAAACTTTAAACAGCTATTCAGATGAACTGATAAAACTGCAAAAATCACAGGTCAAACTGTAAAAAGGGCAGGGTGATTATGAGACTGTTCAAGCAAAGCTGTTTAAAAAAATGGTAGAGTTAGAGGAGAGATCATGCACAGACAACCTGAGATCATCTGCTGTACCAAAGAAAACAGTAAGGAACAAATTGTATTAATGTTATTATTATTATTACAAATAAACAGCTAGACTGGTATTCCACAGTAAGATTTGTTAACTGAAAGGGCACATGGTCTGTATCCTTCAAACATGGCCATGAGAAAGCAGCTAAGACCTGCATTAGTAAATATGCAATCATACCAGCAGAATGAGGTGATTGTGATAAACTGGGTCAGACAAGCAAAGTCTTAAAAACTGGAAAAAGTAGAGTTTGTAGAAAATTATTATTCACTGTATACCAGGCAGAAGAGAAGCAAACTTATCCCATAAATCAGAAAATATTGACAGACAAGCATGAGAGTCAAGGTGCTGTATCCAGCTGTCTTCAGAATATTTTTTCTCTGAAGGATCAGTCATTTTTGATGTAAAACAGGCTAAGCAGGAAATGAAAAAAACTTGACCAGCAAAAAGTCAGCTGTCAAACAGAAGGAGATGCAGCTTCTCATTCTTCTGATAATAAAGCCTATAGAGAGACTTTGCTAGTGAAACTGCTTCCAATGATCCAAAGGAAAAAGCTTGAGAGACAGAAAAAGTACAGAAGTTGGCTAGGAGAATCAGGAATACCTTGGACCTGAACTAGAGTAAGGAGATGGGAGATAGAGATACACAGGAAGAAAACCAACGACGCTGAAATTAGTGAATAAAAGTGCGACTATAAAGCATCAATCACATTTTGTGAAGTATGGCTTTACAAGAAAAAGTGGCTGAAGAAGACTGGACTTTTTTTGAGTTTGTTAAACGTGGAGGGAATGAAAGGCATATACCTCATTTCTTGTCATTAATGTCTGGAAGAACACTAAAAGGAAAAGGAAGAAAAGAGAGTAACTTTAATTAAAACATTTGTTGTTCTTAACAGCATTTGTATAAAACATTTCATGACATATGTGATAATGTGAGGTACTGCCAGCTATGTCAGGAGAAGTAGGGCAGTGGATGTATAACATATGCCAGCATAATTAGCTGGAGTTGTGTAAGGAATTATATGTCATTTGTTGTATATCAAAAATAATTGTACAGGTGCTTGCGTTGAAAATGTATTTGTAAATCTGCCTGTGTTAAAAATGTACCAACAGTGGGTTCTGCTGGACAGAAGACAAATACACCTGTGTCAGACTGTATTGTAACTGCTGAAATGAGTATAGTGTAACAAAGGATACTGGAAGAGAAGAGGTTAATCTCAGACCACCTAACTTTGAAAAATACTCTGAAATTAAATTACCTGGTTTAGGCCATAAAGATCATATCTTACAGTTCTGATTGCAGCCAGAGACAAAATGCCTGTGAAAAACAGGACTAGGAATCCTACTGCACTGTCCAAAGGGATGAACTAATTGCTACCCTGGAAGGGTGAAAGTTTTTGTAATGGTTTTATAGCGTTCAGATGCTATAACACATCTTAGCAAAGCTCTATGTGTGTGCATGGTGACACATATGTGCAAGATTCTGGCTCATTTTCCAGTAAAGAGGGTAGTGTGGGAACCAGGGTCAGATGACCAGATGTATGTGGTCACTCTGTAATCCAGCACTGAAATGATGTTTTAAAACTAGATGAGACAGAAGACTGAGAGCAGTCTGTTTTTGAAACTTGACAAAGAAGGAAGACTACTCAACCCCTTCATCTTGCCTTGCTCTACTAAGTGAACTAGGGAACAGTAATTCTTTAGTCAGTCAGGAAAATACAGTGAGATCAGTTAAGTACTGTTTTTTCTGTACCTGTGTGAACCTTTCATCTGTGTTACTTTTAATATTTCTGTGGCTGAAACTCTGGTGTTTATTGTGAACAGATACTTAGTATTTTCATGTTCTTTTACTAATTATTATTAAACATATTTAAACTTTTCATTGTGGATGGTCTTTTAGAGAATATTTTAAACTTTGAGAGTACTTATATTTATTTGGTGACACTTTAACCGCTCCTGAAAGCCTTGTTGCATTGGTCAAACACTACCATTTGTATTAGTATTAATTTTACTCAGTATAATTGGGTACCTTTGTAAGAGCTTTAGAGTAGCTGGCTTTGGAGTATTCTGATGGCAGTATCTACCTTATAGTCTGGGCAAAGGGGGAATAGCTGGTAAGTCTGTGCCAGCCTTTCCCAGGTGTGTGTGTGTGTGTGTGTGTGTGTGTGTGTGTGTGTGTGTGTGTGTGTGAAAATCAAATCTCAAAGAGTGGGTGTGCCAGTTACTTGGAGGAGGGGCACACAGCACTGGTTTCACAAAGAGGGAGGTGAAGGACTTGGCTTAGAACACTCTGCTGAGGACTCAACTCTATAGCTGTGTCAGTGGGGAGTCTTATTTGGGGCCTGGAGAGAGAGAGGGGGGGGGACCCAGCCCCAGGACTGTGTGTGCTCACTGTGTGCTCTTAAGGAAAATTGTGCTTGGTGCAGAAAGCTGCAAAGAAATACTGGGTGTATCAATTTTTGTTTGAAGTGAACCTCTCTCACCAGTGTCAGTGGTGAGGATTGAACAGTGTATAACTATGTTTTATTTAAAGATAGTGCACCTTTTCTTTAGACTAAAAGTTAATGTTTTCTGAAAGCTGTTTTTCACATCTGAAAGGGGAATGAAGATAAGACAAGAACAGACAGCAATTAATGTTAGTAGGAACACAGGCTGTAACATGCACTTTAACATGGCTATCATTAATTTTAGGTTCAATAATGCCTGTGGGTGCAGCTGTCAATCTGGAACAACTGTTCATATCAGGAGGGTTAAACTTCATTATTTGAAGTTGTACATAAAACAAACATACAAAACTACGTAAAAAATTACAGGGATGTTCTGGGGTGTATTTTTGAGGGTTTTCATTAAAACAAAAAGTCTAGTAAAATGGTCACATAAGCTCATATGCAGATGACAAAAAACATCTGTATAAAGGATCAACCTGCCAAACATTAGTGGGTGTATGTAACACAAAAGCTGGAAACAGATATTTAAAAAAATATGTATGTGTGTGTATATATATGTGTATATATATATATATATATATATATATATATATATATATATATATATATATATATATATATATATATCAGGTATAATAATTCTTACCATAATTGCTACATTATCCATATTATTTTTGAATGTGAAAGGCCTCACAGATATAGACAAAAAGGTACAAGTATTGGATTACATTAAGAAATGCAGACTGCAAATGACTGTGCTACAGGAGACACCTTTGGAAAGAAGTGAGCATGGGAATTTTCTAAAGAAAGGATTTCAGGATGGATGTTCAGCAGAATATCAACAACAAAGGAAAATGTGAGTACTTATACTAATTGCTAGAGGAGTACCAACAGTAACAGAAGAGGGGAAAAAGTAATAATGGTAGAGTCTTTCCAAAGGTGTCAAAGCAATGGCCTCAAGCTCAATGCCAAAAAGTGCATTGTCATCCCCTTTGGTAAAAACTCTGTACCCATGAACTATAACATAGGCGATAGTATACTTAACACCAAAAGTGTGATAAGAGACCTTGGGACACAGGTGGACAGTAGTCTCTCCTTTGATAATCACATCGCCACAGTAGTCAGGAAATCCTTCTATGTGGCACACCTCATCACAAAAGGCTTCTCATCCAGAAAAAAAGAGGTCATTGTTCCTCTCTACTCATCACTCATTAGACCCATTATAGAGTATAATGCCCCTTTTGGTATGTACCTCACAAGACATCTACAACAACTGGAAAGAATGCAGAAATACCTCACAAAGAGGATTACTGGCCTCAAACTGATGCCCTACGCAGACCGTCTCAAAAAGCTCCAGCTTTACTCCGTCGCATATCGCCTACTCAGAGGTGATCTCTGCCTAACATACAAAGCTATGTCAAACCCAGAGCTGTTAGACATGCTCCACTTAAAGAAATCCCAATCCCTCCGAGCTACACACTCTAGGGACCTAAACCTTGTCACCACAATAAACGGAACATGCCGGAGGGATAGATTCATGTCCCAGAGACTTCCCATACTTTAGAATAAACTACCTATCTATATGAAACAAAGCTCCTCAATAGCACTCTTCAAGAAAAATCTTGATGATTGGATGGGAAATAGGAAATTCACCCCGGGGATCACTTTTGTGGCTCTGCTCGACAGTGGCACAGGAAAATAATTTTCTTGGGTGGCAAAAGCCAGGGTACCTTTTTGGATGGGCTTGTATAGGCCCTAGGGCCAATAGCCTAGTACCTACCTATGAACCTATGAGTTGTGGTAGTAAGGTGCTACTGGCAAGGGAATAGGATTATGTTGGAATGTATTTATATTCCACCTAAAACTGCTGCTATGGAGCTTAAGAAATTTTGGGGAGAAATAATCAGCTTTCAACAGAGAATATTACTTATAGGTGGGTACTGGAATTTGATTGGCAACAGTGAAGATGTATCTGGGAGACCTAGAAGGGAACATAACAAAAAAAGAGTTATGTACTTACCATAAAGTGGAATCTGTCCTACCCAGTGTCATTATTCATCACGGATGGGTCCAGGATCTGACGTGGGATCTGAGCTGGCAACGAACAGGACACCTCCTGAGCTCAATCTCCACCCCTTCCCAAGATCCCTTGCTACCCACAACCCTCAGATCAAGTTTGCTGGATAGAAGAAAGGAAGCAGTGAAGACTGCCTATAGAGATGAAAAAACTACTAAGAGATATATCCCTCCATAACTCCCAAACCACCAGAAGGAGTGTGGTAATGTGATGAATAATGACACTGGATAGCAAAGATTCCAAGTTATGGTAAGTACATGACTCCTTACCTGATGCTATCCATGTCATTATTGATCACTGATGGGTCAGAGTCCCCAGCTACTATGAAACCTGGGAGGCCTTAGGGAAGGACATGCCAGAGCACAGAGGAACCAAAGGAAGCCGTACTCCTGGACACCAAGTCCTCCTTATAATGTGTAACAAAGTTATGGGGGTTAGACCAAGTAGCAGCAGCGCAAATCTCATCGAAAGAAGGTTTCGCCAAGAAGGCAGAAGATGTGGCTACCGACCTAGTAGAGTGAGCTTTAACTGGTCCAGAAAGCTCCATGTGTCTGCTTTCATAAATGTAGAAAATACAACTGGCAATCCAATGACAAATAGATACCTTAGAAACTGCTTGACCTTTCTCAGCCTGAGAGAAGGGAACAAACAGCTGACTGGACTTCCAAAAATTTTCCGTTCTCTTGAGATAAAAATGTAACTGTCTATGGACATCCAGACAATGCAACTTATATTCCCCTATATTGGAAAATTGGAGAAGAACACAGGAAGTTGAACAGATTGGTTCAGATCAGTCTCCAAGGCTACTTTAGTGATAAAAGAGATTGGTCCTGAGACACACCCTATTCTTATGGAAAACCATGAAGGGGGGGGCTTGATGCACACAGCCTGCAACTCAGAAACCCTCCTGGCTAAAAGGCCATCTTCCAGGAGGACAGGAATATGAGATCACAGGATGCAGCAGGCTCAAAGGGCTTCTGCGTCAAAGACTGCAATACCAGAGTGAGAATCCATGGAGGGGCGAGGTCCTTGATAGGGGGTCTGAGTAAAAAGATCCCTTTGAGAAAGGCTTTGCAAAGCCTAGAAGAAAAGGTAGGACTTTCATTCCAATGGAAGTTAGAGATAGCGCCAACCAGAATTTAACTGTAGAAAAACTGGCCCCTTGATGAAAAAGAGAGGCAAAGAACAACAAAATGTCAGGGACAGAAGCTGAAAAGGGATCTAGATTGCGTTGTTTAGCTCAAATAGAAAATCTCTTCATTTGCTGGAAGAAACCTTTTTGGTAGACAGCTTCCGAGAGGCCAAAATAATGCTCTTAACTGGAGAGGGGAGTCTGGACTGGGAAAGGATCACTGGAATTGGAAGAACCAAATGGTCAGATGAAGAGACTGGAGACTGGGAAGAGGAAGCCTCCATGGATGGGAAATGAATGGGATATAATATCCAAGGTGGATATTTTAGATGAGACCAAAGGAGGGAAAACCACATCTGACGAGGTCAGAAGGGGACAATGAGGATGAGAGGAGTCTTCAGGTGACAGGCTTTCTGTAAAAGTTTGGTATTGAGGGTTGTTGCGGGGTAAGTGTATAGAAGTTCCGATGGCCAGTTGTGTACCACAGCATCCCTGGGTGACTCTCCCGCTGGGGGATCAGGGCAAAGTGGTTGCTGCATTTCTGGTTGTCCAGAGAGGCAAAAAAGATTGCAGCAAGGAAGACCCCAATGGTCGAATATCTGATGTACCACTGACATATTCAGGGACCACTCATGAGGACTCAGGACAGATCTGCTGCGTTTGTCGGATAACATGCTGGAACTGCCAGGAATGCGCATTTCAAGAAGAACACACCTGGAAGACATTGCCCATTCCCACACTCTGTAAAGGGGATAAGACAGTGTTCTCCCCTGCTTATTGATGTACCAGACCACCCCCATGTTGTCTGGCTGAATTGCAACTGTCCTGAAAGGGAGACAGTCCTAGATGGCTTGCAACGTTAGAAGGACTGCTCTCATCTCCAGGACATTTATGTGCAATTTGGTCTCTAAGGGGGACCATGTAACTTGAACCATCCTTCCCCAATAATGTCCTCCCACCCCAACACTGAGGCATCCATGGTCACTGTGGCCTGCAGTTGGGGAAGACAGACGAGTCTGCCTAGAACGAGAACATGAGCTTGGAGCCACCAAGCGATGGGATGTTTGCATACTTGAGAAATTCTGATGGTCATGGACATGGGATGAAGGTGAGCTGACCACTGCACTACTAAGGTCTACTGCAAAACTCTCATATGATATCTGGCGAGAGGCATTAACTGGATCGCCGCCACTGAACATAGCACTTGCAAGATCATGTGGACCGTGAGACATTCCACATCCAGCAACTGACAGACCTGGTCCAGAATCATCTGGAATCTGCTTAGGGGAAGTGCTGCAGCCTCTGATACTATGTCCAGAAGGACCCCGATAAACTCTAGGTTCTGACATGGGGCAAGATGGGATTTGGGCAGGTGAACTGTCATGCCTAGATCCTGAAGAGACTGAGAGTGTTATCAATGGTCAATGTGAGCTGATGCCTTGTGGGGGCCATGAAGAGCCAATCAACCAGGTATGGGAAGACCTGGAAACCTTGCAGTCAGAGATGAGCTGCCACCAGTGCCATGCATTTGGTAAACACATGGGGGGGGGGTGTAGTGAGTCCAAAGGGCAAGGCTCTAAACTGATTATGACTGTCTCCCAGCCAAAAGCGCAGGTATCTCCTGGAGCATCTGTCGATCTTGATGTAATAGTATGCATCCTTAAGATCCACTAATCACATCCAATCGTCCTTGTGCAGAAAAGGCAGAATGGACTGAACAATGACCATCAAGAACTTCGACTTCATGTCTGACAAATTTAGCACACTGAGGTCTAGAATGGAACATAGGCCCCCAGCTTTCTTGGGCACCAAAAAGAAGCAAGAGTAAGTTCCGGACCCTTGTTGTCCTGTCAGGACCTCTTGGATGGCTCTTTTTTGAACCTCAAGAAGGGTCAACTCACTTTGGGAGGGTGGAATTTCTGGGAGAGAAGATTGAGCTGGAGAGGTCTGAAAAAAGGGAATGAAGTAACCCCTGGAAATGATGTTTAACACCCACTGATCTGAGGTAATACTTGTCCAGGCTAGTGGGTGGAGGGAGAAATGACCCCCAACTGCCACCAGGACAGGGCAGTGCTTCAGGAGCACTGAGGGGGCTTCTCCGAGAAGGGTTCTTGGAAGCCCTGGTTCTGTGGACCGCCTCTGCCTCTGGGGCAGGGTCTGCTGTCAAACTCCCTTCCATGGCTGGAGGAAGAGGATTCCTCTGGAGCATCCTGGAAGGAAAGCTGAGACCTGCGGAACCAGAGTTTCTTACTACCTCTCTGATTTTTGGAAAAGGATCTTTGGGGAGTAGAGAACTTCATCCTGACTGCAGACAGAGTCTTTCTCTTCTGCACGCTACTGGTTAAAGTTTCTTTGACTGAAACAGAGTAAAGGGGTGTTAGTGAATGACGCCTTGAAGGGTTCCGTAAACCCACAAAGGCGAAGCCAGGCATAATGCCTAATGGCAATGCCAGTGCCTGCTGCTCGAAACGTAGCCTCCACATCATTAGAGATCAACCTAATTGAGGCATTAGTTAGGGAAGTCAAAGTAGACAGCTTCAGAGACACCAATTTAAAACTCTCAGGAGGCAACAACTCAGAAAGGGAAGTGGAGAGCTCTGATACCAAGTCTCTTTGCAGCCGGGTAAACTGTGCCATCTAGTTGTTGCTCTCAGTCCGAATGCAGCTGAGGCAAACACGCAGTTTCCAAAATGGTCAGTTGCCTGAGACTCCCTGTTCGGTGGATGGACCATGGAGCTCTGTTTGGCAAGCTCCTTTTTTGTAGCTGCGGCCACCATATTATCATCAATGGGAACGCCCTTGCTACAAAAACCCTTAGTTTTGGAGGGATTTAGGAACTTATCAGCTTTCTTGGGAACTCGTTCCACTGTGTCTGGCTCTTTCCGCGCCCTGTCGGATATGCGCTGGATGAGCTCATTGGCAGGGGGAGACACTCAGATAGAAGATGAGCCTGTCCCGAAGGCCTTCAAGAACATGGATTCCTCTCAAGATGGGGCGGGGGAAGACTAACTCCCTCGTTGCTTAAGGATCTTGAGGAGATCTCCAAAGGAATCTTCTTGGACATAAGTCTGGGGGATGCATCTCCTTCCTCAAAATACATGTCTTCCACGAGGGGACTCTCTAGGGGAGTCCAAGTGCCTTCACTTGCACATCCTCTTTCGTGGGAGCTCCTCCATGATGGGCTCTGGGGAGAAGCAGTAGGGATCCCGAGGGGGGGTAATGTCTGCCTGGAGGTGCTCACGGGAGGGCTGACCCTGGAAGGATGATGAGGTCTTGCTGCCCAATATCGAGCGAGGCTGGGGAAGACCTAGAGCCAAAGGAGAGGCAGCTGCCCAGACGGAGACAGTTCTCTCTATTGCCCGGAAGGCCGACTGGCTAGACAAAGCCCCTCCTCCTCCCCACTGATCACAGTCAACTGGGAAGGAAGGGGTGACCCCAATGCAGCACTGATGTCTCCAGATGATATCTGCCCCAAGTTGCCCAGTGGGGAGGTCCCCAGAGGGAGGGAATGGTCCAAAAACGCTGGGCCTGATGCCACTTCTGGGAAATCTGCACAGACCTCACAGGGCCGGAGCACAGCCAGCTCTGAGGGCAACACAGCTGGGCCATCCAGGGACCCTGACAGTGTGGGAAGGGAAGAAATGCCAGACACTGTTGGCCTCTCACTGGGAATGCCCTGATCCTGAAGGTCCAAACCTGGATGGGTTGGCCGAGGAGAGAGGAGTCCCGTGGATGAAGAGGATCCCCTAGGCAAGTGAGCAGGGGATGGCAATAAACCCAACTCAATTTGGGCCTTGAAAAATGTCCTCATCATCCTATCCATGTCTGAGGGGAGAAGACTCCTGGTGACAAGGGAAGAGACTGAGGAATGGCCTGACTTTGCTTAGGGTTTGTGGTCTCAAGAGGGAGACTTACTTGAAAACCTCAGATCTGATGTTCTAGGTCTGGAGGGGGAGCTCTCAGCAACAACTGGATCCAACAAAACCATCGGCTCCGAGGGCCTGTTTGGATCCGAGGAAACAGATGGTGCTATGGACGGATCCGACGGGTGGGTCAGATCCGAGGAAGAGCCTCAGCTTTTTGGCTGGAGGATCCCTAGTGGAAGAAGACTTCCTTTTGGGATTCGATGAAGGCTTAGAAGGAAAACCAGAAACTAAAGGACCCCCTTTGATAAGCCCTTTGAGAAGAAGCTTGTTCCTGCGCTACAGGAGAGCCCTGGGGTTGAATCCAGCACAAATGTCGCATTCAACCTCCAGATGTGGCTCTCCCAGACAATAACACACTCCTCATGCGTGTCGGAATGGGGCATTTTCCAGCTGCATGAGGAGCACCTTTTAAACCCAGTGGGCTTCTCTGACATCGCGCGCACACACACACACACACACACACACACACACACACACACACACACACACACACACACACACACACACACACCATCCGCATACCGGACAACAAAAGGGGGCAGGGGGGAACAAGGTAGAAAAGGTAAAAAGGCTAAAAAAAGAAAACTACCCAATGGACCTGGGAAGAAAAAGGGTGGGAACCTGGGGAAGGGACTAAAAGGACAGTTTAAAACACTACCAGGAGGGGAGGAAACTAACCGGAACACAGCATGAGGGAGATAGTTTAGACAGGAGATGAAAAACCATGGAAAAAAGAGAGAAAAGGTACTTATATGAAATTGAAGGCTTGAGCTGCAGGAAGCAAGTCCAAATGAAATCAGAGAAAATGAGATCTGAGGGTTGTGGGTAGCAAGGGATCTTGGGAATAGAAGGAGCTTGGGCTCAGGAGCTATCCTCTTAGTTGCCAGCTCGGATCTGACGTCAGATCCTAGACTCATCCGTGATCAACAATGACATAGCATCAGATCTGTAGATTTCTGAAGAAATTGCTGAAAAAATTCTATATGGAAGATGTCAATTGAGTAGGAGGAATTCTGAAAGAGGGAGAGAGAGAATTTACATATTATTCCCCAAAGTACCAACATCTGGGCTAGATGAGACAGAAATTACTTTTCACAGGACATGTGCATTTAATTGAAAGCTTTGATACACATTCAATAACTATTTCAGATCCTGCACCAATAGCAACTAAGATAAAAATGCAGGATAATGAAGTAAAAATGAGACACTTGTGCGAGTCCATCTATCTGATAAAAAGACAGAAATTTAAGGAATGGGTAGTGGAAATTATTCAAGAGTTATTAGGGAAGATAGAAGTTTCTTCAGAAGTTATAGTTAGAGAGAGGGATAAAATGAAAAAGAACAGATATTGTTAAGAAGTAGCAAGAACTGTTTAGAGGGACTGTCAAAGCTTGAAGTATTGCAAAATATGGGGAATGTGACAGAACAAGAAGTGGTGCAACTGCAGAGTGTAAAGATAAAATACGGGAGTATTGGGAAAATATGCATGAGTTTAGAAAGATTGCTGTTAAGCAACTTTTTTTTTTTTTTTAATAATAACTCCAGAGCACAAAACCTTTTAGAACAAGGACTTAATCAACAGAAAGCAGAAAGGGTTTCTGCCAAATCTAAGGAGCCTATAACAAGAAGAATAACCAGAGATCCTGTAGCTCTATTACAGATATTTTGGAAATTTTATGAAAATTTGTATAAAGCAGCATATCAAGAAAGAGCACAAATGGAAATATTTAAGGAAGACTTAATTATGTCAAGGTTACAGGTAAATGAGTCTCAACAATTAACAGTTAAGATAGGAGGAGATGAGATAAAAGAGATGAGGTATAATCAATCTGGAAGAAAGTCTTCAGGAATAGATGTTATTCCTATCAAAGTTTGGAAGATAGGATGGAGGAAGGTGATAAAAGATATGGAAACTTTTGTTTAGCATTATTTAAAAGGAGGAGATGCACCATCACCCTGGAAGAAAGCTGTAGTGGCTGTAATGCATAAAGATAGTAAAGACCCATCAGACACAGCTTCATATAGACCCATTTCCATTTTAACCATGATTATAAAATGTTTAAGTCCATAATAGCTACAAGAATAGCAAAGGTGTTGTCAGAATTCATATATATGGATCAATGTGGTTTTGTGGATGAGAGGCAAACATTGGACAATAGAACAATGATAATCCACGGCGAAGCAGAATGTAAGAAAATATCACTGTTGTTAGTGGGTCTTGATGTAGAGAAAGCATTCAACAGAGTACGATGGGATTTTATGAGTATGGCAATGGAAGCATTTGCATTCCCTGATACAATAATAAAGTTAACTAGGAGGATATATGAGGGATTGAGGCAAAAATGAAATTGGGAGGGCTCTTCTCTGATAAGCTATGTTTCAACAGAGAATCAAAGCAGGGGTGTCCTCTTCCCCTTTGTTATCTGCAATATATTTAGAGTGACTGGCAAAGAAAATAAAGGACTCAAAAAATTCACGGATATAATTTGGTATGATAACCGAGAATTTTTTTTTTTTTTTGCAGATGATTTTATTTTGTACCCTGGTAAAACCAGAAAAGGACAACTCAGTGTTGTGGAACATTCTGAGACAGTTTCAAGTCCTTTGGTGATATAAAATTAATGAAGATAAAGTAAAGGCTATAGCTGTAAACTATGTACCCACACATGAATTGGTTCAGCAGTACCCATACTTATGGGGACATGATAAAATTAAGCATTTACGAGTATGGAGTAAAAATAATTCTGTTATGGCAGCTAAGGATATGTGTGAAGAGAATAAACAAAAGATTCTACAAAAACTGAGAAACTGAAGCTCTTCTTTGGATATGGATAGCAAGATACAAGCAGTGGAAATATCTGTGGTCACTTAAGCTTTACATACAGGTCAGGTAGACTTTTATCAACCAGAGGAGAAACTGTGAACAATAATTAATAAAGATTTGAAGGACTTTATCTGGGAGAGGGGAAGGACAAGAGTCTGATCCTTTCAACAGAACAAGGTGGTTTAGGGTTACTTGATTTGAAGGGATATTTTAGTGCCACTCAGTTAAGGATCATATAGATAATACAAGCAGAAATCTGTAATTTAAACTGGAAAGGGATGATGATGAAGCAAGGGGGAATTCAAGAAATAAGAAGAGAGTGGTATTTTGGATGCAGATCTTTAAGGAGAACAACAGCCACACAGAATATTCATAAAGCAAGATCAAAGCCAACACAAGAATGGAGAAATATGATTTTGCCAATATGGATGACTACAATTAGTGGTACAGATAATACATAAGAGGGGCCTGGAAATTATTGGAGAAACCTGGTAAAGGAAACATGGCACTGGGAGCAAATAACTACAGAGGGAAAGGTAACAGAATGGGAAGAGGTCAAGCAGACCTTTGGACTGCAGGCTAGAGACTGCCTTCCTTATCAGGGACTGACATTAGAGTAAAGGCAACAGAAACGGATCGGGGAATCTTAAGTGAAACACCTGCTCTGGTAGAGTTTTAGTTGAACCCAGAACAGAAGCTGCTGTTAAAAAATGGATAATTAACATTGTGCAGGGTATATAAAATATTGCACAATCACTATAGGAATATATCAGAGGATGTTAGAAAAGATTGGGAAGAAAGACTGGATAATCAATTCACAAGGAAACAGTGTTAGGACATATGCATTGCTCCCAAACATGCAGCAAAGTCTAGAAGATGTTTCTAAGTGTTTGCAAATATATGTTATACCCTAAGCAGACTCCAAAGAATTTTTCCTCACATAGATGCCAAATGTTACAGGTATGATGGAGAATAAAGAGGTAACTGGGAAAATTTGTTTTAGTAGTGCAATGAACTGGCAGACTTTACAAATTCCCAAGAATACTCTGTCAGAAATAATGGGTGAGTAAATGGGTCTAACTAAAGAAATTATTTTTTTGAGCTGGGATACAGGATCTGAAATGCCTACACATAGCAAGACCTTGTTAAGTTTAATTCTGGTGGCTGCCAAAAAGCAATTACAGAAAATAGAAACCAAAGCCTACACCAACTGTATTTGAAGTGTTTAATATTGTGACAGAGATAAAGAACTGGAAGTGGGATCTTTAGAAAAGGAAGGGAGCAGATTATACAGGAAAAATGGAAATTGTGGGAACAATGCATGCAGAATAATATTTTGGAGAAGTGATGTTTGAGGGAAGGCAGAAATTGATCAATTTATGTAAAGCTGGATTACTGATAATTATATCAAAGAAAATATGCAACCTTTAATGTTTGCAACTGGGAATATGTTAATATGGTTTGTTTTATTTTATATAAATATATGTTTGCATATGTTTTAAGTGATAATTCAATAAAGGTGTTTTAAAAAGCCTTCTGTTATGGCAGCTAAGGATAAGTGGGAAAAAACTAAACAGAAGATATGACAAACATCGAGAAACTGGAAGCTCTTGTTTATATATATGTAGATATAAGCAGTGAAATGTTTTTAGTCTCTTTAGTTTTATATACAGGTCAGGCATGCTTCTATCAACCAGAGGAGAAGTTGTAGACCACAAGGAGTTGAAGTAATTTATCTGGGAAGGGGAAAAAAGCAAGGGTTAATTGGGACAAGCTGATCCTTCCAAAGGAACAAGGTGGGTTATGATTACCTGTTTTAAATGGGATATTGTACAGGGTCTATTTCAAAAGACTGAAGAGGCGTTTAATGGAAGACCTCTTCGTTGACACATAAAGAGCGAACGCGCTAAAGCGTGAATGCTCAAAACAGCGATTTATTTCCCTGGGAAAGAAACCGCTAGCACAAATACACACACACACACACACACTTTCAAACATAACAACGTGGGGGGCTGTGCCCCCCACACCCCCCTAACTAAATATACCAAATTCGAGATCACACTACAGTGGGAAAAGGGGCAAACACATGGGGATTGCCAAGCAATTATTAACAAAACAAAATTTATAACAAAAAGGAGTACAACTGTATTATAAATATGAATAGCTATACACACATGCATGAACATAAGCTGCAAGAACTAAAATGCAGATATTAAACTACGGCACTAGATTGATAAACTATAAACTGTGGTATCAACATTTTCCAGGATAACTAACAGGGTGTACTAGCAGAATCTCTTGCTTTTTCACAAACAAAATAAGCAACCACAAAAACTGCAAATGGTCCAGTCTAATGAATCAAACAAGAGAAAAAAAAAATCATCTCTGCCTGCCTCCAAAATATAGACTGAGTTACTTCAAAAACAAGTATCACACCGTTGGCCATATACCAAAGCTGTCCTTGTACGACTCTCTTTGTTGCACTACTAAACCGTTATACAAGGCTTGGTGCACTTTTTGACTAGCAGTAGCACATCCTTGCAGTGCAACAATCGATGTGTCTTCCACCTAGAACCAATACATAACCTAGCTATTACTGCCAACTCTATAATCCATTATGTAGTACTGCAGTTCAGATCACCAGTATCAAAGAAGTCATCAGTATCTGGTATTTTGCTTCCGACAAGAAGACAGCACCCAGAATCTGTCCAGCCAGATACTTCACTGCAACCTACATTGTCTGAACATACTGGCATTGCCAGACATTATGAGACTCATCAACTACTGTGTCTTGACAGCCTTTGCAGGGATTTCTCCTTACATAACCTGTTGCTATTATCCTATAAGAGGCTATTAGCTCTAATAAATTAGTTGCATCTGATGAATCAATAACCTGGATGAGTTTCTCAATAATTTAAAAACTCTAATCTGTTGCTGCAAAATTACAATGTTGTTCTGCCCCAGTCCTTCTAATATACTGTCCTATCTTGTGTGTCAGTCAGCTACCAATAAAATTAATAGTCAGACACTGTTACCAAAGTTTAGCCTTCATATTACTCGGGTTTCCTGCTGCTGTAACTACCACCTTGTTACTGCCTCCAAAGAAAGCACGAATACCAAGGGCCATAAACAGAGATGAATGACTTAAGGTGTACCTTAATTAACAGCATTTCCATTTGTCTATATCTGTAAGTCTGAATTTCTATTTTAAATACTTTAAGGAGGCTAAACATTTCACCCCATTCACCTATTGCATTAATTACTCCAGCAAAAATATACCATTGTTTGCTCAACCCAGCCATTAAAGATGCTTTCACCAGCAAAGTAGGAAAGGAACTTAGGGCAGTGGCAGGTGGAACTGTGTGCTGGTATTTTCTTTTATCAAACATCTTCTCACTAATTAGACCTAGATGGTGGTTAAATCAATGTTAGCAAGTACAAACCATTTTCAACCTTCAGGCAAACCAAATTTTGGGAGGACTGGAAGTAGAAGTGGGCTGTTTGTACAGCACTCAGCAAGAAAAGTAAATCTTCACTATTTACTTTACCACAGTGACACATTGCTTTGTTGGTTGTTCAGTTAGCTTTAATCTCTCACTTCTAAACTGGTTGAAGATAAAACTGCAAGTTTCATTTACTATTTCCTAAATACAAATGCTTAACTTCTTCAATGATTCATATTTTACACTGAAGTCCAACTCAAATGTAAACCTTGCCGTCAACTTTTCATATACCACTTCTTAAAATAGAAAGTGACATGACTCATGTACGTATTTATTATTAAAACAAAAAGGGCAGAAACATTCTTGTGGTCATGACACTGTGCTACAATCCTAGAAAATGTATGCATACTAAGAAAGAAGTGTGAATCTAGCACACAACACATCTAACAACTGCAGCTAAGAATAAAACTTTCTACATAAACATGTTTATATCAGTGTTGCTCTCTGTAAATTAAACAACTCCAAAAATCTATACTTAACATAAACACATATTCATTTCTAGTCTCCAATTATCAAGTTTCTTTATTAGACTTACAGCACAAAAAGGATTGGACGGATTAAAATTTAATGGAAACTCATGTGAAACCTAAAAATCAAGGGAAGATAAATCATTGTTTGCCTTTAGTAAACTTTAATGACAGAAAACTATGACAGAACCCTTTTACTAAAATGTATACATTAAACATTTAAAAGCCACATTAAGTATCCAACAATCACAATGCTGAAAGTATCACCACACTGCACATCATTAGCTAAGCTGTTTTTTTGCTTTTCATGTTTGTCTCGACATCAGGTAGCCAGTTCTTATCCCTTGGCAAAGATACCTTTAAGGCTGCAAAACAAATTCATGATTTTCTTTCAGTTTTGACTAGTACAACTTTAAACTATCAACGTACCACTTACTATCTGAAGTAAGCAGCAAAGTGAGGACTTTATACTCGCTCTTTGAAGTACCCAATAGTAGATGTCACTACGACTTACAACAGTAGTTTTGAGGTTTAGAAAGTTTTAAAAGCTTAATTCTTGTATGATGATAAACCTGCAAACCACGCAATGTGAACTACAAAACAAATGCAACGTTTATTAAATAGGAACATAAAGAAACAAATGATTACAGTAGAAAATGCAGACCACTACAACAGTGCAAAAATATATTGCTGCCACATGTTAAATCAGCTTTCTTGAAACTTAAACATTTGAATGCTGACTTTAAATGTGACAGTGTATAACATTAGCAATATCATTGTGGGGGGGGGGGGGTACAACCACCCAGTAATAAGACTCCCATTTTACTGCAGTGGCAGGTCTCTTGTACTGCACTTTCACAGAACAGGCTAGAACACAGTTAACAGATTATCAGAAAAAAAAAACGTTTTACAATATGTATTTCTAAGTGCTAGGAGAATACAACTGCATTATCTGCATTTTAATACAAGAGATGATAATTCAGCAATGATGGTTACTCAAGCAGAATATTCCTGAGATGACAAAACAGGAATGTAGACAAATATTTCCACCAAGTATTCTTAAAGCTTCTATAGCCTTATTTCACATTTATACATTTTTTTCACAATCTTTCAAATGCTGCTTCTAAACTCCTAATAAACGTGTATTTTTTGGCTAATACGTCTTATGTTTAGCAACAAATACATCACTAAACAAGCCAGGTACTGATCTGTGTCAAAGGTTTTCTTCATATATTTAAAGGCCTCTTATTGCCTGTATAAAGAATAACAGAAAAAGTATTTGGCTAAATACAAAGAGTTGGCCTGACTACACTCTTGTGATGAAACCATTCTATCATTACACAGGACACTGGCAACACTATCTTTAATATCATATTCAGTGTGGCAAGACAGACAGAACAGAGGTCAAGCTGGAAGAAATTGGCAAATCTGCCAATAATGAAAATAACAGAGGGACTGCAACATGAAGTCAAACAAAAGCATATGACAATGATGGGCATGAAACACAATGCATTTTTAAGCACTTATTAAAACAGATTTAACAGCATATCAACATTGAAAAGGCATCCAAATTAGTACTGATAAATTTTGCCATACAGTAATGCTAGATTCATTGCAAGTGTACATACCTAGACATAAAGAGTATATCATATGCATCATGGTGCAACTCATTTATACAGTCTTATTTAATCAGTGTAAAAAAAACAGTAAACTCACATTATCTGGTCTTTACTGTACCTCTACCTTATTTTTTAAACACCTTTATTAAAATATCACTTAAGATATTGGCACACATACATTAACAGAAAATAAAACAAACCTTAATAACATTTATTCCATTTAACAAAACTAAAGCCACAGCCTAATGCAGGAATGGCACAAACGAGGCAGATGCAGTTTAGCGCTTTCTTCCACTTTAATAAAATGTGAACTTCTTCAGAAACATGTGCCCTCCCCAACACATGTCTTTTAAATCCCACAGACAGGATATGATGTCACAAAATAGTTCGCAATAATGAAATGTGTAAATACACATAAATGCATCTAAAATTATATACATTTATACAAAACCATCTAAATGCATTTATGTGTATTTACACATTTCATTATTGCGAACTATTTTGTGACATCATATCCTGTCTGTGGGATTTAAAAGACATGTGTTGGGGAGGGCACATGTTTCTGAAGAAGTTCACATTTTATTAAAGTGGAAGAAAGCGCTAAACTGCATCTGCCTCGTTTGTGCCATTCCTGCATTAGGCTGTGGCTTTAGTTTTGTTCACTGGTTGCGGCTAGTCCGTGTTTTTCGTGTCATTTATTCCATTTACAGACATTATACAAGTTTTTTTCACTACAACTGCCTTTCAGTTCATTATATAAATCACTCAGTTCCTGCTTTCTCTTAAACCTCACTCCTCCTCCTGAACATTACTCTGCATGTACTGTTCCCACACATTTAATGTATGTTTATGTAATTTGTTGCCTCCATTTCCTAAAGATCCCTCTACCAGTTCTTTTTTCTCTTTTACAATATTCAATACTTCAAAATACAGTTGGTTTAGATTTTGATTTCCATTTTCTAGTAATCGCCTTTTTGGCAGTCAGCAAAGTTAAACTAAATAAGGCCTTGCTATGTCAAGACAACTTAGATCATGTGTCCCAGCTCAAAAGAATCACTTCCTTTGTTAGAGTCATTTGTTCTCCCCAATATTTCTGATAAAGTACTCTGTGGAGATTTTTATTTAATATGCTAACTCACTATACCCCAAAAATATATTCCCAGTTACCTCTTTCTTCCCCATCATACTTCCATCATTTGCTATCAACCTGAGGAGAAATTCTTTGAAGTCCGTTTGGGGTATAAAAGTACCTATAAAAACATTTCCAAGCAAAAAATCTTGTACATTCTGGACTTTGTTGCATACTTGGGAGCCATACAAATGTCCTTCCATTGTTTCTTTGTAAGATGCTTTTCCAGTCTCTCTTCCCAATCTTTTCTAACCTCCTCTGATTGATTCTTATAATTATCATGTAACAGTTTATACTCACTATGCAATATTTTTTATGCTCTACAAATTATCACCCTTTTAGGTTTGACTAAAAACTCTACCAGAGCAGGTCTTTCATTTAGGACTCCCTATCACTTTCTCTTTGCCTATACTCTGATATCAATCCTTAATAGGGAAGGCAGTCTCCTACCTGCAGTCCAACTTCTTGGCCTCAAGTCACTCTATTCCATTCTCTCTATAGTTATTTGCTCCTAATACTTTGGGTCCTTTGCCAGTTTTCTCCACTAAATTCCAGCCCCCTCTTGCCTGTTCTCTGTACCTCTACTTGCAGTCACCCTATTGGCAAAATCCATTTCTAAATTCATGTGTTGGCTTATTTGTTAGAATACTTTCTGTAATTGTATAAGCCACGGTGGTGCAGCAGTAGCGTTGTTGCCTCACAGCAAGAGGTTCTCCCGTTCGATTCTCGGCTGGAGCGCCTTCTGTGTGGAGTCTGCAAGTCCTCCCCGCAGTAGAGTGGCATTCGAAAGACATGCATAGAATGAGCGTGCCTTCGCTGAAGGTTGGGCATCAAGTTGGCACCTCGGTACCCGCAAAAAAATCTACTACCAATCATTAGCGGACCGGAGTTCTGCTGTGGTGATCCCTAACCGGGAAAAGCCGGAAGAAGAACAACTTTCTGTAATTTTATAAATATAATATTCTGTAGGGTGATTACTATTCTCCTAAAGGATCTGCATTCAAATTCCTACTCCTTATTTCTTCATCATCATCATCACTATCCTTTTTCACTTTGCATTATAACATTCTGCTTCTTCATGTATATGTGATGCCTTAAATGTGTAACTAAAATATCTCTTCAAATCAGGTAATCCTACACCACTTTGTTCTATTGAGAGGATCAAGCTATCCCACTTATTTTCTGCCCCTCCCCCAAAAATTCCTTTAATGTTTTATTAATTATCGTCCACATCTTCTCCTAGTTGATAACAATATGCCTGACCTGTACATAAAGCTAAAGGGATTAAAAACATTTTCACCGCTTGTATCTCACTATCCATATCCATAGAGAAGAGCTTCCACTTTCTCAGTTTTTGTATTATCTTTTGTTTTGTCTCTCCCCACATATCCTTATCTATCATAACACAAGCCTTTTTAATCCATACTCCTAAGTACTTTATTTTATGTCCCCATAAATGTTGGTATTGCTGAACTAAGTAATGTGTGGGTACAACATTTACGGCTATAGCCTTTGTTTTATCTTCATTAATTTTACATCCTGAAAAGATCTGAAACTATCTCAAATTGTTCCTTTTCTGAATTTATCAAGTACAAAACAATACTGTCTGCAAATAAAGCCAAATAAAGTCCCTTATTTTCTTTTATTGTGGCTCTAAATATAAATCAAATAACAAGCATACCTGTATCTTATTGGTCCACCCTAGCCATTTAGAGATCATAAGGGCACTTGTTTTGGTTGACATACAATACATTTCAGTCATTAAGCGGTAGGAGTGAAGTTAAAACGGAAAGAAAAACTCAAGAGAGAAGGGACCATGAGAAGATAAATCTGTAGCCATCTGCATCTGTATAGCTGTACTCCATGCTTGTATGCATGCCCTAATACAAACAACATGAAATACGTAAACGTGCACTGCATTGTACTATCTGATTTTTAAAAGTATGTCATATTCAGCTGCCTAAGCAGGTGGCAATGTCTAGTTGTTGTTTTTTTTGTTTTTTTTTTTAGCTTAACATGCTTTATGCTCCTTAGAAGGATCTTTCTCAAGGTGCAGGGAAAGAGTCTGCTGCTCAGCAGACTCATTACGTGCACACTGACACCCACCTCCTGGGCTGACCAAGGTTAATCAGTGCCATCCTCCTGACAGCACATGTTATGGCACCACTTTGATCTTTCTATCCCTCTCCCTTAAGTTTCTTTCAGTTGTCTGATCTCTGGCAATACACCCTACTGCATCTTTTCTTGTATCATAGCTAAAGACTTTTCCCAGCACGCTTGTAGGAACAACATACTCAGCCCCTGTAATCATCATAGAAAAGGCAGACTTCCTCTAGCATCCATGGAAATTGCATACAAAGCCTTAAAAAAACTTACTTAAAAGTTTACACATTACACATTCCCATTTTAACATGACAGTTCACTACACAAAATGGAATATAAATTCAGTAGTTTCCAAATGCTTAGTTATTGACTCCTTCACAGTTTCCAATGACCACAATGACCCTTTAACGGTTTATTATATAGTCGAAGCACAAAAGACCGTCTTACTTGAAATGTTGACTAAAATGTTGAACACAGAATGTCGATAAGGTCAGAATGTCACAAGCACACGTCTAAATGCAAATTCGACCTTTCTTGACATCCGTAGAATTCAGTAATACACTGCATAAGACGTGACGTGATGATATTGCAGGGGGACAAGCCCCCTTGCACCCCCCTGTGGGGGTGTGTGCTCCCACACCCCCTGCATATTATATATTCCAACTCCGAGATCGCACTACAGTGGGGAAAAGGGTAAATTTCCCGATCCCCACTATACTGCGATCTCTAGTTACAAGACTGACCACTGTGCATTCTCTGAACAGGAACTTGTACAACAGAAAGATGGGCAACAAGGGTCGGCCAACCGTAATTCGACAACCCGTAGTTGCCGATCCTTCCCTTGAAATTTTAAATGTATACCCCCTTTAACAATATGTCACTAGCCCTGTGAGTTCCCAAAATCCCACTAGAGAAAAGTACAACTGTTGAGACACTTAATGAAACAGCAGATACATGAATCAGTTCAACGTCATCATTATAAGCCCTTGTCATTTGGGTAATAGCCTCAATGTGACTATTCTTCTGCATTTTTTTTTCTTTTTCTTATTTTATTTATTTATCTGTAAGCAATAGAGTCTTCTTTCTGACTGTCTGGCTGTACTGCCATTCACTGCCCTGCAAAGGATTTAAGATTCCTTGGCATCAGCAAAGACAGTTCTATAACAAAAGCTCTGGAAAAAAATGCAGGTTTATACATGACAGGTATAACATGAATTTCGACTTCCGGTCCATCAAATATCAGCTCGTACTATTAGGTCAACTTTAGACACTAATTTCACCAAAAGGGCAAAATGAAAATGTGTCTCCCTCATTAGCCATTACCCATGCAAGCATGGCGACCACACCAGGTAGTAGCCATGCACTTTACTGCAGGTAGTTCACAGCCATAACAAGAATACAGTGAAGTATGTCAGTAAACATTACTTGCAAATATAGAAAGTCTATTAAACAAGGAATAATGTTTTCCTAACAAACATCTCATAGTCATACCATACGAATATCACAGCAATACATCAGGAAATTACTACAGGCAACAAAAAGGGATGGAAGGAGGGAGCTCATACACTGAAAACATCAATGCACTCGTGTATCTGTTATTATGGCAAATACCTCACACAACATTAATACATAATCTCAGCCATTTATGCCTAAACCTAAACCCTTTAACATTTGGGGGGAATGTCAAGTTATAAATCTGAAGGCTAAGTAGAGATCCCATGTACAATCTCTTGGATGGCAAATGTGACAAAGCCACCTCTAGCCTAGGACACACAATTTGATTAATAACGTGTAGTAAATATATGTATTGTTGACTAAGTCTCTGCTTCACAGATATTGGTGGCTGACATTCAGTGAAAGAAAGCTGCTGACACTGCTACACATCCAGTGCAATGAGCTCTGATGGGTCCTTGAGCAGATTCAGCTGCCAGGCCATTAGAAAAAACAATACAGGCTGCAATCCAACTGATAATTGTTTCTTTGCCTCTGCAATTACTAGCTTACTCTGAATGAATGAAACAAACAGTCAATTTGTCCTCCTAAACTCTTTAGTCTTAGAAATGTAAGTAAAATGGTACCTTCTTGGATCCACAAAGTGTAATACATGCTTAGCACCATTCTGAAAATTAGGATACTAGGAAAAAGCTAGTGCAAAGGGATTTTTTATCCTGGTGAAAGACCATAAAGGGTTCTCTACAAATCCTTGCTTGCAGTTCTAAAATACTTTGATCAGTAGGCACAGCCACTGAGAACAGCATTTTCCAGAATAAATAATTTAGGTGTTTTGAAGCAGACAGTTAAAAAGGGGTCAGGGTTAGCCTTACTAAGAAATAACTTGAGGTCCCACTTTGGACACAGTTCCTTTCTTAGTGGTTAAAAGTGCAAAGCCCCTTACAAGAACTATTATATTGATAATTGTGAGTGCAAGGGGGGCATAGTGTGGATCTTTAATGAAGCATAGGATTAACCTATCTTGAAAACGTCTGACAGGTAGTCCAGGATCAGTGCCACATGGCCAGCATTTAGGTCTTGGTCCTGAACAGACACCATGGGGAGAACTTTTCGATTTTCCTTGGTAGCATTCCATTGTATGTGGTTTCCTTGCTCCCCTCACAACATTGTGCATGTCCTTTGAATACATGTACCTGGTTGGACTAGGACTACATCACACAAACTATCAGCCTCAGAGTGGCTAGGTTGTGGTGCAAGAAGGACTCTTAACAGGCTCACAGTCTGATGCAGCATTCTTAGGTTTTCCATTGCTAAGCTTAGCAGGAGGGATAAGCAATGGTGTCTAGTCTAGAAGGCAGCTAGCAGAATGAATTGGCCCGTCCTCCTTGATATTCTTCGTATCCTGTGGATAGGGTTATTGAAAGAACAGTGTAAAGAAACATACCTGTAAACTTCAAGGAAATTATGTCTATTTTCCAAGCTGACCAAGTTACTGTACTACAACAGAACTTTCTCAGCTGTCTGTTCTCTGGTGAGTCAAACAGGTCTAATTCTGGCACACTCTAATTGTTAGATGAAATAAAAATAAAAGTTATGTACTCACCGTAACTATGCATCTGTGTTCTCTATTTTCACTCTTCCTCAACGAATGGGTCTCGGATCTGACTCGGCCACTCTCTCTAGATTCTAGGAACTAACTCTCGAGTGCCTCCCTTTACCCACAATGCCCCTGACCTGCTATTGTACTGTCTTTGAATTATAAAACATTATCACAGTACTGCAGAAAAAGTGAAATAGTAACAGAACAGGGGCTCAAACAGGAACTGTGATTTCTAACAAAAATCTTCATCAGATCACTCTGAAAGACATGGATAGGGGGAAGGTGGGAGAAGGAGTTAAGGAAGAATGAAACTGGACAACACAGATGCATGGTTATGGTGAATACATACCTTTTATACCTGATGTTGTCATTTTCATCTGTTCCTCAATGAATGGGACAGAGTCCACAGCTGCAGTAAGCTTGGGTGACCCTGCAGGAAGGATGTTCCGGAGAACTGCAGAACCAAATGCAGTCCTGTTTCAGGAGATGATATGCAGCTTGTAAGAGCAATAAAACTGTGAGCACTGGACCAAGTGCCAGCTGTACAAATATCATCAATAGAAGCTCAGGCTCAAAAAGTAGCTGATGTAGCCAATGACCTAGCTAAATGTACGTTTTGGTTGTCTTGGTAAGGTTAACCCATGGGAAATACAATCTGTCATCCATTTGGCTACTGTAGTTTTTGAAACTGTTTTTCCCAACTTATTCTTGGCAAATGAAACAAACAATTGGTCATTTTTCCTAATTTCTTTAGTCCTGTGAAGATAGAAATGAAGTTGCCTATGTACATCTAAAATGTGAAACGTACTCTCCTTTACTTTCAAATTTAGGAAAGAAAATTGGAAAGTTGATGACTTGGTTGATATTCATTTCTGAGGCAACTCTTGGTAAAAAGGTAGGATCAGTGAGTAAGGTAAGTCTGTCTTTATGGAAAATTAGATAAGGCGGTCTTGAAGAAAGTGCATGGAGTTCAGACACTCACTTTACAGAAGTTATAGCCACTAGAAAGACTGTTTTCCAAGAAAGAAATTTGAGATCAGTTTTAGCTGAAGGTTCAAAGGGTGGTTGTACTAAACTTTGCAGTACAACAGTAAGATCCCAAGGTGGAACAGGATCCTTTATTGGGGGCTCTAAGTAAAAAGATGCCTTTTAGAAATGTCTTACATAACTTGGATGAAACTAAAGGAAAAGCATTACCTCCAATGTGTAAGTTACAGATGACTGCTAGCTGAACTTTGATGGTGCAGAAACTAACCCACCTTGAAAAATGGAAGCAAGAAAACCTAAAACAGCAGGAACTGGAGCGGTGAAAGGATCCAACTCCCTCTTTTCAGCCCAAAAATAAAACCTTTTCCATTTACTTTTATATATCTTTCTTGCAGCAGGCTTCTGAGATGAAAATAGAATTTGGCAAACTGGAGAGTAAAGCCTGGAATGTCTAGCCATCATTGCAATTGGTGAAGGCATGCAGTCAACCTGAGGCCTGCAATGTCCAGATAAGTCATTCCTGATGGATGTGAAAGGAAGTCTGGACTGGGGTCCAGTGTCCAAGGAGGACATAATACATAAGATCATAGGAAAGGGAACCACACTTGTAGAGGCCAAAAAGGGGCAATGAGGATTACCTTGTTCTTCAACCAGAGTGCTTTCTGAAGGAATTTGGGGATTAGAGGGGGGAGGATAAGCATAAAGAAGACCGGAGGGCTACGTGGCCAAACGTGGATGACAGCATCTCTTGATGACTGTTCCTGAGAGGGGATTATGGCAAAACACCTGCTGCAATTGTTGCTGAGGCAAACCCCATTTGTGGAAGATCATGTTTGCCACTGACTGATTCAGAGACCACTCATAAAGCATCAGGATATGCTGAGCTTGTCTGCTAGAATGTTGGATTTCCCTGGTATGTTCATCGCTACAGGAAAGCGGTTAGAGGAGAGCGCTCACTGCCAAATTCTCACTGCTTCTCAGCAAAGGGGATACGATTTGATTCCCCCTTGCTTGTTGATGTACCAGACCACTGACATTTTGTCTGTCTGGATAGCAACTGTCCCTTACAGGAAGAGAGTTCGGTGGCAATCCACTGAGCACAGAAGAAGTTATCAGCTCATCACTCATCAGACCAATGATTGAGTACAATGCCCCATTTGGGATGTATCTGACCCGACACCTGCAGCACTGAGAACTCTCTCCTCTATATTCAGTCGCCATCATTTTACTCAGAGTGACCTTTGCAACATACAACAAAGGCCATGTCAAACCCAGATGATGAATATATTTCACTCAAAAAATCTAGATCCATCAGAGCCACATTACCTCAGTGTCACTGCTCGACAGAGGCACAGCAAAATAATGTATAAACCTATGAACCTATGAACCTATAAATGTCTGCAATGCTAGAAGGACTGCTCTCAACTCCAAGACATTTATATGCAATTTGGTCTCTTCTGAGGACCACATGCCTTGAATGGTCCATTCCAAAATATGCCCCCAATCTTCAATTGGGAAGTGTCTGTGGTCAAGGTGGTGTTTGGGGGGAGGAAGGATAAAGGGACGTCCTTGACAGATCTCATCAGATTGAATCCACCACAGTAGGGAGTCCTTGTTGACTCTAGACAGTTTTATAGGATGTTGTAAAGGTTGTCGAAGAATGGGCCACTGTAATGCCAGAGTCCATTGGAGGATTTGCATGTGAAGATGGGTAGTAGGTATCAAGGTAATCACCGCTGCTATCATACCTATGGCTTTGAGAACCACTTTTGCTGGGGGAAACGGGTGAGAAATAACCTGTCTGACATGCAGTCTCAGGGAAAGAATTTTGTTTTGTGGTAAGAGAGAAAGATGGCTGACTGTATCTGGACAAGTCCCTATAAACTCCAACACTTGAACTGGTTGAAGGTGGGACTTTGAAAGATTGACTGTGATCCCCGGGGATTAAAATAACTGGAATAATTTGAATAATTAAATTAAGAATTGAATAACTGAAGTCATTTCTGTTTTTTAATAGGCGATGCCAGGTTGGTACAATGAGGAGCCAGTCGTCCAAATAAGGAAACTCTCTGAACCCATGCAGTCTTAGATGAGCTGCCATACATTAGATGAACGCCCTGGGGGCTGTGGTAAGACTGAACAACAGGGCTCTGAACTGATAATGCCTGGCTCCCAGCCTGAAGCGTATGTATCTCAATAGCACCTGTTCATTTTGATGTGATAATATGGGTCTTGAAGATCTACAGAGCACATCCAGTCATTCTTCTATAGTAGAGGCAGAATGGACTGAACCATGACCATCCAGACCTTGGAGTTCTTTACAAACTGGTTCAGATAACTGAGATCCAGGATGGAGATGGTCCCCTGTTTTCTTTGGCACTGAAAATAACCTTGAGTAAAATATGGCTCCTCTTTGGTCTGGTGGGACCTCTTGTATGGCTCTTTTGTCTAGCAGCTTTGAATCTCTAGAGCTGCTAACTCCCACTGACTGGGTGGAACATCAGGGAGATGTTTTCCTTTCCTTGAGATAACTTGCAAAAAGGGAATGAAATATCCTCTGGATACTGTTGTTTGCACCCGTGTAACTTTTGTGTTGTCTACCCAGACTTTTTGGTGCAAAGACAAACGCCCCCTGACTGCCTCCACAAAAGAACAGTCAGACAAACCTTCAGGAGCACTGAAAAGGTCTGTCCAAGAAGGAATCTCAGAACCCTTTGTTCTGCAGATCCTCCCTGCCACGTAGGTGGCATCTACCATTGTTATTATTTCTCCCTCTGCCTCTAGGGAAAAAAATCTCTGTGTGATTCTTGAAAAGTTCCTTGAGATTTCTGGAACCACATTTTCTTACCATTGTGTTGATTTCTAGAAAAAGGTATTTGTGGGGTAGAAAAACTAATTCCTATGGCAGACAAGGTCTTTCTATCTTGCTCATTGTGGGAAAGTGTCTCTTTAAAAGTGGGCCCAAACAGAGAAGATCTATCAAAGGGACCATTGATGAATAGCACTTTAAATGGCTCAGCAAAGTCATACATTTTCATCCAGGCATGTCTCCTAATGGTTATGCCTGAACCTGTGTCCCATGAGGAACCTTCACCTGCATGAGGCATTAACCTCATGGACGCATTCAATATAGATTGCAGGGTGGCCAGTCATGAAGAATACGTTTTCTCTTCGTCCACCAACATGGACCCAAGGGTAAAGTTACAGAGTTCCTTATTCAAGTTCCTCTGTAATCTAGTAAAATGTGCCAGATAGTTTAATGACAGTAAGACAAAAGTCACTGAAGCTTAAACTTGCTTCCCATACCTGTCCAATGCCCTAGATTCTCTACTGGGGGATGGACAGAGGAGCTCTGCTTGGCCAGCTCCTATTTGGTGGCTGCTGCAACAAATATGGTATCTATGGGGATACCCTTACTCCAATAGTGTCTATCTGCAGGTGCTCCGAGAATCTTATCTGGACACATGGGAATCAGTTCTATGGTGCCCGGTTCCTTCCATGCCTGGTGGGAGACAAAATCTATAAGCTCATCTGTCCGTGGGGGGTTACCCAAGATGTAGATGGGCCAGACGTGAAGGCTTCTAGGACCACCAACTCCACCTGATAAGGGGGTTTGGGAAGACCAACCACCTTTTTGGCACAGGATTTCTAGACAGTCTCCAAAGGAGATGTCATCTGGTGGAGATCTAGGAGATCCTTCCCCTTCACTGAAAGTGGCGTCTTCTGTCAAAGATTCCTGAGGGGAATCTACGTGCCTCTTTTTGCACAACCTCTTTCGGGGGACCTCTTCAGTGGGGTGCTCTAAAGAAGTATTGGGAAGAGGTGGGGAGTTCCCTATTTAGAATTGCTGTCCCTGTGGTATAGGATGAAAAGACTCAGACAGAGGATCAAAAGAGGGAACAGGAATAGGATCTGAAGAGCTAAGAGTTGAGACCTCACTTGGGTGAGAGAATACTCTCTCCATCACCGTGAAGGCAGAGAGACCATGAGAAGCTTAGGCCAATCTGACCGGAGATGAAACTCTCAGGCCAGACAAACCAGGGCCCTCCCTGACCCTACGCTCTGAAGGAGGGGTCGGAGCTGAGCTGTCCAGCACCGATGCCTTAAAGGGAAACAATGGCTCTGAAAGCTTCTGAGTCAAAGTCGTTCCCTTGAATCCAATGCTGATGCTTTGCTCCATAACATGTCCTGCTCAAGGGGGGTTGGAGCTGAATGGACCAGGGAAGTAGTCAGAGTTGATGATAAACACATCTTCAGATCTGACTGTTTGAATCTTAGAAATCTCAGATCTGAGGGCTCCAAAACAGAAGATCAGATTAGAGAAGCAGTGATGACTGTATGTGAGGGAGGTTTAAGGCGCATGGATCTGATGACAAATGGAGCCAGTAAGACCCCCATCTGGATCTATATTCAGAGGAATTTTCTCATCATCCTATCCAGTTCTGTTTTGGAAAGAATTTGGGAGGACACGACTGAAGCAGAAGTGGAAGGAGGTTGAGAAAACTTTCTTGGAGACTTCTGTTGGAAAGGAGATCTCAGTCTAGGAAACACTAGCTCTGAAGAGAAGTGGGGGCTTCGAAGCCGAGGAGACTTTGAAGTAGTAGGCTTCAGATCTGAGGGTTTGGAAACCTTAGCTGGTGGTTCCGATGTTGGAGCAGTTTTGGGGCACCTGACAGGAGAGCACTTTCTATGCTCCATGGGCTCCATGGACTTTGATTTCTGAAAGGGGGTTGAGCCCCTGAAGTAGAAACAACAGAAGAAGTTGCAGAAGCAGGTGTAAGGCCCTTGGGCACTGGCTTGTTTCGATGATCTCTGATGGCTCTGGTGTTGAAGCCAGCAAAAAATAGTATAAGAAGTCTCCAGGTGGAAAGGGCCTAAATAATAGACACACTCACTGTGGGCATCAGAGATGGGTATCTTGTGTCCACAGGAAGTGCATTTCTTAAATCTGGTAGGCTTAGAATCAGCCATGTTATGCAGAATGTCTAATGGCAAAAAATATGTCAAGGAAAGTACTTTTTTTTAAATAGAACTGGTAAAAAGGAAAGTTATACCAACAACAGTAAAAATTTAATAACTCACAGTGACGGTACAGAAACAGAGAAAACTTTACCAACTATGGTAAAGAAGAATACCAAGTAATGGTAAAAAGAATAACATTAGTTTAGCGGTAAAGAGAGGATACTATTAAAATACATAAGGAAAAATTAAGCTAAACTGCAAGCTTTTACTCACCATTACCAAAAATACACAACTGTTGATCTCAAGAGAATGCAATCCTAACCAAATGAGATCTGGAGGTAATGCAGTGGTTAGGGGCATTATGGGTAAAGGCAAAAGCTTGAAAGTCAGATCCTAGAATCTAGATGGCTGAATTGGATCCAAGACCCATTTGTTGAGGAATGAATGTATATGACAACATCAGACAAACATGTTTAATATCTATACACGTGGATCTAGCTATGATCTGCTTATCCTACCTGCCACTAAGTTTTACAGTGAGGGAATGTAGGTTGCCCTGAGAGTCCTGCCCACTTATTATGCAATCTCCCAGACTTACATTGTCAACCTAGGCAGGATGTAGTAATGAATTCTCGTTTGTTTGTTGATACTCCACATGACAGTGGCATTACCCATAAGGATTTGGATGGTTCTGGACCCAAACCTGTTTGAATAGTCTTTCAACTAGTAAAACAGCCATCATTGCATTCATATTTATGTGTTTTTCTCTAGTGCTTTGATCCAATGTGGCCTGTACCTTCAGCAATAGGCTCCCCAGTCTAATTGCAAGGAATCTGTGGTCAGTGTGTATGGGCTGGCTGTAGCAATCTAAATGGCATTTCCAAACTGAGGTAGAAATACTCTTTCCATAATGAGAGCTCTTTCTTTATGCAATGAAAGCTAAGAAACTAGGCCTCCAGAGACTGGGGAATGTTGTTACCATCTGTTCCTGAGGTACAACTGCAGCTTCCTCATGTGCAGTCTTGCCAGAGGACCCATGAAAATGCAAAAAGCCATCTAACCTGGAATTCTGAGGACTTTCTTTGCTGTAGTGGCATCCTTACCCAGGATGTTCTGGAAAATGAAAGCCTTTTTTTCTTGCTCTGTGTTTAATAGGGCTTTCAGAAAACTCTCTTTGCTGTGGTAAAGTTGGACTGGGGTAGCTGATGGAAAAACTCAGTTCCTTCAAGTGAAAGGCATCCTCTAGGGAATCTGCTTGAATGAGACAGTCATCCAAACATAAGTAAATGTGGATGCCCTTTGCTCAGCAAAATGTTATTAATGGAGACAGGAATTTGGTAAAGAGCTTGGAAGCAACAGATAAATCAAAGATAAACAGGGTTGTTATCACTCCACATGCCCAAAGTGGAACTTTTTTATGGAAATATGAAATGATGTAGGATAAACTCTTCCCAGAATCAATGCAAAGGACTGGACACCATTTTTTGCAAAAGCAAAAGCGTACGTCTTGTAGAATTTGAGCTGTTTATGCTGTTTATATAAGATTTAGGTGTTTCACACATAATTGTTTTATGCAACTGATAAAGGAAAGTTACACAAAATACATTTTGCCCTAAACTGTACAGCATTTGCCATTTTTGATGTTTCTTGCTGGACACAACTGCCCAAATGGGGACTGTTCTGTGTAAAGGTAAACAAATGATAATCCTAAAGGGCAAGGAAGTGTATTGTTAGTGCTCTCTCCCTGCTACAAACATTAGGAACTTGCTGTATTTCCAGGTAATGTGAATGTGTGTGTGGGCATTTTTCAGGTCTAGAGTGACCTAAGAAGGCTTGAAAGGACAAAATAGGTAAAAGGCTTTGTAGGGTCACCATCCTGAATTTCAATAATATTAGAAATATGCTAAAACAGATCTCCATGTTCCTTCCTTTTTTGGGTACAAGGAACAACCTTGACTAAAATCATGTGCATTTTTCTGTATTTGGTACACTCTTTATGGTCTCCTATTCCTGCATTTCTTTTAGAAGCAGAAAGCCCAAGGACACTTGGCCACTTAGCAGTGATGGGATGCTCCTGCAATCCATAACACAATTTTAGAAATTCTGAGGATCCACTAGCCCTGAATTATGTTTTTCCATTTTTTCATAATTAATTTCAGACATCTACCTATACTTAATGGAAGAAGAAGAGGTAAGGGGGGGGCAAAGAAAAGGCAGGTTGGGGTGGCATTATTGGATGGGATGGAGTCACCTTGTTATTCTTTTCTAAATCCTGACTTCTTTCTCTTAATAGCATTATTTTTGCAAAGGGGATTTTAAAAAGCTGTTTGACTGTCTGCATTGTCTTGCCTTTTCCTCCAGATTATTGAAGACACATTAAGCAGCAACTCTGAAGAAGAGGTACTTTGCATGGTCTAGCAGAGGTCAGACAGGTCTCCAAATTACTGACCCTGTGGTTGTTACTCTACAAGATGCATCTACAGCAAAAAAAAAAAAAAATTTTGGGAGTGCCTGGTAAATCGGGATGAGATGTCAGGCATAGTTCATGCATCTTTTGCTTCAGATCCTTTTCCACAATCACCTCTGTCTTGGCCTCAACCTTTCAAGCAGGGTTTGATGGTAAGCAAGTATGTGAGTTTGGCACTTCAAGGCAATGAAAGTCAGGGGAGCAGATATGTAAACTTTTTTTTTCAAATCTAGTGAGTATTCTACTCTCCCTATCATTGGGAACATAGTTTCTGGGAGATGAAATACAGTATCCCTTGCTGTAATCTGGAGACACCACTGCTTGACCAGCCAAAAGGATCTTTAACAACTTATGGAAATCCTTGACTCTACTGAAATGGATAGGCTTCCTAGGAGTAGGGAGTCAGAATCTGGTTTTAAAGCTGCAATAAAAATGCTGCCCTAGGCTCAGGCAAGCCCATGAAAGTTCTGTATCTTTGCTGGACGAGTGAGTGCACCTTAGAAACCTACTGAAACTTCTCTTTCATCTTATGAAGGGTGTCCCCAAAGGAGAAATCCTCTGGAAGTGAAGCACAGAATACAGTGTTCTCAGTATCTGACTTACAGAAACACATAAAAGGAGTCGGACAATGGAAAAATATGTTTTTCCTGACAGAACGATAGAGTTAATTAGGAAGACATACGAAGGGTCAGAGGCAAAAATTGAGGTGGGAGGGTTCCTCTCTGACAAGCTGTGTTTGAACTGAGCAACCAGGTAGGGATGCCCTCTTTCCCCTTTGTTGTCTGCTTTATATTTACAGCTACTGCAAAAAAATATGGGACTCACAAATTCAAGGATTTAACTGGCATGGTAATCAAGAAAAGTTAGCTTTACTTGCAGATGATATTACTGCGTACTTGATAAATCCAGAAAAGGACATTTCAGTGTTGTGGAATATTTTGAGAAAATTTCAAGTCTTTTCATGATATACAATTCATGAAGATAAAACAAAGGCTATAAAGGTAAGCTATGTACTCTTGCATGAATTTGTTAAACAATACCCATATTTAAGGGGACACAATAAAATGAAGTATTTAGGTGCGTGGGTTAAAAGGGATTCTGTTATGGCAGTTAAGGATATGCGGCAAGACACTAAACAAAAGATCATACAAAAAAATGAGAAACTGGAAGATCTTGGTTATGGATATGGATGTTAAGATACAATTAGTGAAAATGTTTTAGTCCCTTTAATTTTATATACAAGTTAGGCATAATTTATAAAATGGATGATGAGTTGTTAATGATAATTAATGAAGAGCTGAAGGAATTTGTTTGAGATGGGAAGAGGTCAAAAGTAACTGATATAATTTGATCCTCCCCTTGGAACAAGGTGGTTCAGGATTATATAATATGAATTGATACTTTAGAGCTATGCAGTTACGGCTCGTGTATATAATACAAGGAGAAGATTTTAAATCAAAGTCTTAGGGGATGAATATGAAATGGGAAAAGTTTGAGAAATAATAAGACAAGAGGATTTTGGATGCAGATCATTAATGAGAATAACAACCGTACAGACTATTATATTCATAAAGTTGCAGAAAATGTTCTAAGAACAAAACCAAAACAGCAATCGAGAAATGAGAGTTTGCCAATAGGGATGACTCCAAGTATGGATACAGAAAATAGGCAAGAGAGGGCTGGAGTTTACTGGCGAAAATCTGAAGCAAGGTATTAGAAGCAAATTATTAGGGAGGGAAATGTAACATAGTAGGATGCAGACAAACAGAGGTTTAGACTACATGTTAGAGATTTCCTTCCCTGTCAGGGGATTAACATCAGAGTATAGGCAAAGAGAAAGGTAAAGGGGAGAACTAAGCGAAAGACTAGCTCTGGTAGTTTTTAGTAAAGTCTAGAACAGACGCTGCTGTTGAAAAAAGGATAATTAGTAGGACATACAAAATACTGTACAATAACTATAAGAATCAGTCATGGAATTCTGAAAAGATTAGGAAGAGACACTAGAAAGGCAATTTACAAATGACATCTGTATGGCTCCTAAACATGCAGCCAAGTCCAGAACGTTTAAGATTTTTGCTTGGAAGTTTTTGCATAAGTACTTCTACACCCCAAGCAAACTTCAGAAAATTTTCTTCAGGTAAACAGCAAATACTGGAGGTATGATGAAAAAGAGAGTGGGAACTAGGAACATGTTGAATTGGCAGATTTTAAAAGATGAGATTGGTCACAGGCTCTGAATTGCCTACATATAGTAAGACCTTGTTGCATTTAATGTTACTAACTGCCAAAGAAGCAATTACTAGAAAATGGAAATTAGAAGCTAAACCAGCTGTAATTAAAGTACTGGATATTTTAAAGATGGAAGATGCATATCGCATAGAAAGGAATTTAATTTATGGGACTAATACATTAAAAGCAGTGCTCTACAGGGGAAGGAGTGAGGTTAAGGAAATGCAAGGACTGGGCAATTTATGTAATGTTACAGTGAATAACTGTTAAAAAGAAAGAAAACATGTATAATGTAGGGTGCATGAATATGACATGATAACATGATTTGTTTTCTTTTCTGTTAATTTAAGTGTGTGTGTAAATCTTAAGTTATAACTTAATTAAGGTGATTTAAAAAGTATGGGTAAGAAGCAGGGATATCTTAGGCAGCTTCATTCCCTATGACTCTAGCTATGTTTTCTACTCAAAATTCTTATCTTCCCACTACATCTTTTTAAAATTTAACTGGCTTACCTGAAGGTCAGCCAAATCCAGAGTCTCCTCAAGGTCAGCCTGTTGTGATGTTAAAGGTATTGGAGTCTCGGTGTCTTAAGTCCTCTTCTAGAAATGGGTACTCATACTAGTATTTTTTAGCATCAGCTGGTACCTCTGCCTTATGCCTTTTTTTTGCTTCTCTTCTATATAACCCTGATGCAAAGAATCCATTTCCTTTTGTTCAGAGTTCATGTACTTTTCCTAAGTGGAATTATCGTTAGGGCTTTCTTCAAGATTATCTTGTGTTTTAGAGCACACTTTCTTCGCTTTTTCTCAGTCATTTATATTGTGTTCCTTCTATCACAGAGTGTATGAACAGTATTCTCTCATTTTTTTTTCTTCTCCAGTTAGTTTATTTTTGAAAGTTATACATCAGAGTACATTCTACTTTCAGTTTTACTCACCCCCCTTACTTACAGATGCTTGTTGCCTGGATTACACTGATGGAAGTGGGCTGGAACTCCATCTGGGTACTATTTCATCCTCTTACACCACACTAGTGAACTATTCATCTTTTCTCAATACTCACCTGCTGCCTAGAATTCCTCTGTTTCTGCAACTTTTTGTTTTAGCTTGGTATAAAGTTTAGAATTCTTTTCATGTTGTGCACTTATAATACTTTCTAACTTCATACCCCCAGAATACACTCTTTCAATAAGTGATCCCTTCACTTCCATTATGCTAGTCACTTCTACCTCTGCTTTGCAACACTTTCAGACTGAAATGATACATCTACTGTCTCCTATGCAACAGATCCTGATGATCTAGACATAAATTATATGCTTTATATCATATAAAGGAAAATACCAGTTTACTGCATAAGCTTCACATAAAGAAAAAGGCAAGCTTACAGCATAAGCCTCTTCTTTCTACTGATTTTGCTCTTACTGATTGTAGGTTCTTCTTCTATCTGTAGCCTCAGTCACATTTTTATACCTTTGAATATTTCTAGCACTATGCCATGATATCTGCTATATTAATAAACTGTAGTCTAGCAGTTTATCCTTAACCATTTTTCCAAATTAGGCACTAGTATATCTGGAGGATTATTTGCTTACTGATTCTCTCCCCACAGTGATAATGAGGTTTAACTAAAAGGACTACCTTTTTTCCACCTCTTTCACCAATCTTCAAAGTGGGGAAACCCCTTTTCTATTAAAATGTCATACATTAAACTAGGCACTACAGCAACAGGACGAACTAACTTACTACAAATGGTTTCTTATCTCCGAAATACATATTACCTCAACTGCTTTGCTAATAAGGGGTTTCTTCCTGCATACATACCGCCTGATTATTAGTGGGACTATACTGCCTTAAGCTAGCAGCCCTTACTATTTCTGCCACCAATCAAACCATTGTACTTAACTGATTATAGTAGCAGAATGCAGCATCAGCCATTCTAGCAGATTTATCCCACTCCATAGGCATAACATCACTAGCAGCATAATTTCAGAGGTCACTGTTTTCACATGTGTAACAGTCATACTATCAGAAGTACAAAATTCCTTTGTTTTATTTTTAAAACACAGCATATCTGCAGTTGATACTTTTTGTTGGTATTCAACATTTGACACAGGTTTTACTACAGGTCTAGACTGCTTAATTCTATAACAGTTTTATGGCACAACAATCTTTCTACTAGTATAACAAAACCTTCAGCATCCTCAGGATCGGTCTGATGCATCCACTTTCTGAAAGAAGTAGGTAAAGATGCCTTAAATTTGCTAGTAACTAATATTTCTACCATTTTATTTTGCTAAACTCACCCAGTGAATCATGTCACATAAAGCAAAAGAACTATGAAACGTTACAACACTTTTGAGTATGAATCACATCTCTTAGGTAATGTCAGAGATGACAAGTAATGCCTTTTTAACTTTGTTATAGTCTTGACCTGAGGCTCTTCTTTGTCTGTGAAGACTTTGGGTGGTCCTTTGGTTAACCAGGCTAAAAGTATTAAGGAAAAAAATGATGAGCTGAAAGTAATCCAAAAATGAAGACAAAATGCTGAGTAAAACACTTTATAAAACTTGATAAACGCAAAGCTTTCGGGACGAACCCTTTCTCAATACTAAAAACAAACATACAACAAAGCTCATGCTTATATACAAGCCAAACAATCACATGATCGCAGCCAAGATCAGGTGACAAATTTAAAAAAATTTAAAGAAACATACTACAAAAATATAATATGGAAGTACAAATTGCAGAAATATACATATAAATGTACAATATAAATGTTATTTAACATTGCGCTGTAATCTAACAAGAATAGGTTTAATACTAACTGTATTATTAATGCCAGGAGGACAATCAGCCTCCATGCGTACAATCCACTGGTACTCCTTGGTCTCAAGACAATTATTAATATCTCCACCACGTTTCAAAGGAACTACTAAATCTATAACTCTAAACCTAAATTCATGCATATTACCATGGGACTCTATGTGTTTAAATAAAGCATTATTGGCACAGTGTCTCCTAATTTCTGACTTGTGTTCAATAATCCTGTCTTTAAGTCTGCGAGTAGTTTTACCAATGTAGAAAGATGAACAGGCAACACACGTTGCCATATACACCACATTAGTTGAAACACATGTAGCCCTAAGATTAAATTTATATGTACACCGTTTTGGATGAGCGAGCGTATCAGAACCCATAGCATTAACCAAGTCAGAACAACAAGAACAATTATGACATCTATAAGTGCCAAAGTGGAAATTAGTGCATATAGGCCTAGCAGGGCACCTAGGAGTGATACTATGGAAATCCTTATAGCATAGCATGCTTTTAAGGTTCCTCAAGTTCTTATAACTAAAAAATGGTCTATTGCCTAACATTTTAGAGATATCTGGAGATGCCATCAACACGGGCCAATATTTATGTATTATTCGTTTGACAAAAGAAGTTTTGTTACCAAAACTGGTAACATATCTGACTTTATTACAACCAGTAACATCTTGTGTTATAGAAATCTGAGTCTCCCTTTCCAAAAGTCGTACATCTCTAAAGTAAGGTGGAAATAAAGAATGTCTATTGGAAATAACATAATCTTTAAGTTCCATCAAGATGTTAACACCATAACCACTATTAGAAAAATCTTGACACATTTCAGACAATTGTACATTAAATATAGCATCATCTGTGTTAAGCCTGCTGGCCCTGATGAACTGGGATCTAACCACACCCCTGAATACATGCGGGGCATGCATGCTGCTAGCATGCAGATACCTCCCAATACATGTTTCCTTCTTATGGATAGTAGTATTAAGTAATCCATTATTCAGAAGAATTTTGACATCCAAGAATGAAGCTTCTTTGTTAGTTATACATGATTTAAACTTCAAAAAAGAGGTAGTAGAGTTTAAACGTGATATATACTGCTCTAAACTAACAATAGAGCCTTTCCAAATCAAAAAACAATCATCAACAAAACGTTGATAAAATACAATGTGCGTGTCAAAAAAGTTAGTCCCATCATGTAGGTTCTGCAACTCCCACTGGTACAACACTAAGTTGGCATACGTGTTGGCTACCGGGGTGCCCATTGCAACCCCATTAATCTGCAGATATGGTTGCTGATTAAATATAAATACATTATTATTCAACACCAAGTCTAAAAGAAGACATATATTCTGTATTAAATCCATAGTTAGGGATTTATCAGCTGTTAAAAGCTCCCTAATGGAGTCTATACCATAATTATTAGGGATAAAAGTGAACAGGGAAACAATGTCCAGTGTAACAAATAAATAATCATCCATGTTACACATACCAGTAGAAATACCATGTAGACAATTTAGTCAAAAATCACGGTGTCCTTAAGAACAAAATTACATTTTTCCAAGAATGGAAACAATTGTTTCTGGAGATACACTGATATAGGTTCAGTGACCCATCCATTGCGGAGACAATGGGTCTCATTGGGGTCTATGCGCATTTATGCACTTTAGGGAGCCCATATAGTTGTGGTATAACAGGGCAAGGTACAGAAAAAAGTGAAATAATTCTAAATCAATACTATTACTAAGCTGTAAATCATAAATACACAAATTAACCCCAGTAATATGCTTCTTAACATCAATTAAACTAATCTTTTTGAAAGCCAAGGGGTCCAAAGTAATTTCTCTACCGAAGAATTATAGCAAATCCTATCCATAACGACAATAATGCCACCCTTGTCTGCCTGCTTGATAATAATATCTTCATTATGTTTCAAACATTCCAAAGCCAAATGCTCTTCATAACTCAAATTATAATTCAATTCTAAAGCACAGGTATTAAAATGTGCCTAAAATCAACTATACAAACATCATGAAAGGCAACAGTAATGGGTACATTTAGAGGAATAAAAGTGCTTCGCTTTTTACAAGAATGGCTAGAATCAGCGTTATTATTAAATAACAGTTTCAAATTAAGAGTTCTCACAAACATTTTAAGGTCCGTGATAACATTGACCAAATCCAACTTTCAACTGGTATAAAATTCAGACCCTTAGACAAAGGGATATATGGAAGTCAGTTAAAGTAAAGGAAGAGATTTAAAACTCCTCTTACTGTTTGCGGCGTTCTTGCCCTGTCTCATGGGGCTGTCGCTCTTCGTTTGTCGACCCTATCTGATACCTCGTGAGGAAGATTCCCTTCTCTTTGAATGTTCCTGCACATGTTCTGGTTTGTCCAACTGAAAACGCTTCTCGGAGAAGTTTAAAGTTGATTGATGAACCTTCTTCGATGTTGTTTGGACATCCATAGACGAGGCCGTAGGGTTAGATAGAGTCTCTTTCTCAGATGCCAATATGATGTCATCAGTAGTAGGAGTGGTTACACTCCCAGACGAAGTTAAAGTAACACTGTCCTTTTGCAAGGTACTAGCACTAGAAGTCAAGCTCAAAGCAGGCACTTGAAAGTTATCTAGTGCCCTAATAGAAGTGCCGACATGGGTTTTTTGAATGGATGTGCTTACAGTTTCAAATCTTGAATCATTTCTCGGCCATGAAAAGATGTGGCCCAAACGAAAATCGTTAATGTCCCTAGCTAACTTGCGCTTCTTAACAGTCTCTAATTTGTCGTCCAGTTCACGAAACTTATTAAACAGAGACTGATAGACTGAAAGCATGTCAGAAAAACAGGGCATAGTTTTAAGTTCATCATCCAGTTTGGTAATTTCATTTTTTAATTCTTGTTCAACAGAGCAAAAATGTTCATTCATTAATGCCATGTAGTCTAGGCTAGGTTTCAGATTCAGTTGCTGCCAGCGCTTGAGTAGTTCAGGGTAGACATTGCCATAGGATGGCATTTTCAGGATTCTGAGACCCGGTACAATCCCCATTTTAAGATAGGCACAGAAACTAAATCTCTGCCACTGAAAGCTTAAATGAGCCAACTTTTCTTTCAAAAAGAGTAATTTTATAATTAAACGTGTCTATGTCACTTTTTGAAGAGGACATATTGTCATGGTTCACCTGTGTTCCATTTTCAGGAGCAATAACAGGAACATAATCCAATAGCGGATTTACCTCTTGCATCAAAAGTGACTGCAACGATTCCATTTTGAAGGTCGAATAAATGTTAGACAAACGGCTGCAAAATATTGGCTAAAAGATGGTATTACTCAACAAACCAGCAAAAATAACACAGGAAAAAAAATGATGAGCTGAAAGTAATCCAAAAATGAAGACAAAATGCTGAGTAAAACACTTTATAAAACTTGATAAATGCAAAGCTTTCGGGAAGAACCCTTTCTCAATACTAAAAACAAACATACAACAAAGCTCATGCTTATATACAAGCCAAACAATCACATGATCGCAGCCAAGATCAGGTGACAAATTTAAAAAAATTTAAAGAAACATACTACAAAAATACAAAAATATAATATGGAAGTACAAATTGCAGAAATATACATATAAATGTACAATATAAATGTTATTTAACATTGCGCATAGCATAACTAATACAGTTAGTATTAAACCTATTCTTGTTAGATTACAGCGCAATGTTAAATAACATTTATATTGTACATTTATATGTATATTTCTGCAATTTGTACTTCCATATTATATTTTTGTAGTATGTTTCTTTAAATTTTTTTAAATTTGTCACCTGATCTTGGCTGCGATCATGTGATTGTTTGGCTTGTATATAAGCATGAGCTTTGTTGTATGTTTGTTTTTAGTATTGAGAAAGGGTTCTTCAAAGCTTTATGCTTATCAAGTTTTATAAAGTGTTTTACTCAGCATTTTGTCTTCATTTTTGGATTACTTTCAGCTCATCATTTTTTTCCTGTGTTATTTTTGCTGGTTTGTTGAGTAATACCATCTTTTAGCCAATATTTGCAGCCGTTGTCTAACATTTATTCGACCTTCAAAATGGAATCGTTGCAGTCACTTTTGATGCAAGAGGTAACCGCTATTGAATTATGTTCCTGTTATTGCTCCTGAAAATGGAACACAGGTGAACCATGACAATATGTCCTCTTCAAAAAGTGACATAGACACGTTTAATTATAAAATTACTCTTTTTGAAAGAAAAGTTGGCTCATTTAAGCGCTTTCAGTGGCAGAGATTTAGTTTCTGTGCCTATCTTAAAATGGGGATTGTACCGGGTCTCAGAATCCTGAAAATGCCATCCTATGGCAATGTCTACCCTGAACTACTCAAGCGCTGGCAGCAACTGAATCTGAAACTTAGCCTAGACTACATGGCATTAATGAATGAACATTTTTGCTCTGTTGAACAAGAATTAAAAAATGAAATTACCAAACTGGATGATGAACTTAAAACTATGCCCTGTTTTTCTGACATGCTTTCAGTCTATCAGTCTCTGTTTAATAAGTTTCGTGAACTGGATGACAAATTAGAGACTGTTAAGAAGCGCAAGTTAGCTAGGGACATTAACGATTTTCGCTTGGGCCACATCTTTCATGGCCGAGAAATGATTCAAGATTTGAAACTGTAAGCACATCCATTCAAAAAACCCATGTCGGCACTTCTATTAGGGCACTAGATAACTTTCAAGTGCCTGCTTTGAGCTTGACTTCTAGTGCTAGTACCTTGCAAAAGGACAGTGTTACTTTAATCTCGGCCTGGGAGTGTAACCACTCCTACTACTGATGACATCATATTGGCGCCTGAGAAAGAGACTCTATCTAACCCTACGGCCTCGCCTATGGATGTCCAAACAACATCGAAGAAGGTTCATCAATCAACTTTAAACTTCTCCGAAGCTGCCAGTTGGACAAACCAGAACATGTGCAGGAACATTCAAAGAGAAGGGAATCTTCCTACGAGGTATCAGATAGGGTCGAAACGGAAGAGCGACAGCCCCATGAGACAGGGCAAGAACGCCGCAAACAGTAAGAGGAGTTTTAAATCTCTTCCTTTACTTTAACTGACTTCCATATATCCCTTTGTCTAAGGGTCTGAATTTTATACCAGTTGAAAGTTGGATTTGGTCAATGTTATCACTGACCTTAAAATGTTTGTGAGAACTCTTAATTTGAAACTGTTATTTAATAATAACGCTGATTCTAGCCATTCTTGTAAAAAGCGAAGCACTTTTATTCCTCTAAATGTACCCATTACTGTTGCCTTTCATGATGTTTGTATAGCTGATTTTAGGGCACATTTTAATACCTGTGCTTTAGAATTGAATTATAATTTGAGTTATGAAGAGCATTTGGCTTTGGAATGTTTGAAACATAATGAAGATATTATTATCAACAGGCAGACAAGGGTGGCATTATTGTCAAGTTATGGATAGGATTTGCTATAATTCTTCGGTAGAGAAATTACTTTTGGACCCCTTGGCTTTCAAAAAGATTAGTTTAATTGATGTTAAGAAGCATATTACTGGGGTTAATTTGTGTATTTATGATTTACAGCTTAGTAATAGTATTGATTTAGAATTATTTCACTTTTTTTCTGTACCTTGCCCTGTTATACCACAACTATATGGGCTCCCTAAAGTGCATAAATGCGCTAGACCCCAATGAGACCCATTGTCTCCGGCAATGGATGGGTCACTGAACCTATATCAGTGTATCTCCAGAAACAATTGTTTCCATTCTTGGAAAAATGTAATTTTGTTCTTAAGGACACCGTGATTTTTTGACTAAATTGTCTACATGGTATTTCTCTACTGGTATGTGTAACATGGATGATTATTTATTTGTTACACTGGACATTGTTTCCCTGTTCACTGTTATCCCTAATAATTATGGTATAGACTCCATCAGGGAGCTTTTAACAGCTGATAAATCCCTAACTATGGATTTAATACAGAATATATGTCTTCTTTTAGACTTGGTGTTGAATAATAATGTATTTATATTTAATCAGCAACCATATCTGCAGATTAATGGGGTTGCAATGGGCACCCGGTAGCCAACACGATGCCAACTTAGTGTTGTACCAGTGGGAGTTGCAGAACCTACATGATGGGACTAACTTTTTTGACACGCACATTGTATTTTATCAACGTTTTGTTGATGATTGTTTTTTGATTTGGAAAGGCTCTATTGTTAGTTTAGAGCAGTATATATCACGTTTAAACTCTACTACCTCTTTTTTGAAGTTTAAATCATGTATAACTAACAAAGAAGCTTCATTCTTGGATGTCAAAATTCTTCTGAATAATGGATTACTTAATACTACTATCCATAAGAAGGAAACATGTATTGGGAGCTATCTGGATGGTAGCAGCAGGCATGCCTCGCATGTATTCAGGGGTGTGGTTAGATCCCAGTTCATCAGGGCCAGCAGGCTTAACACAGATGATGCTATATTTAATGTACAATTGTCTGAAATGTGTCAAGATTTTTCTAATAGTGGTTATGGTGTTAACATCTTGATGGAACTTAAAGATTATGTTATTTCCAATAGACATTCTTTATTTCCACCTTACTTTAGAGATGTACGACTTTTGGAAAGGGAGACTCAGATTTCTATAACACAAGATGTTACTGGTTGTAATAAAGTCAGATATGTTACCAGTTTTGGTAACAAAACTTCTTCTGTCAAACGAATAATACATAAATATTGGCCCATGTTGATGGCATCTCCAGATATCTCTAAAATGTTAGGCAATAGACCATTTTTTAGTTATAAGAACTTGAGGAACCTTAAAAGCATGCTATGCTATAAGGATTTCCATAGTATCACTCCTAGGTGCCCTGCTAGGCCTATATGCACTAATTTCCACTTTGGCACTTATAGATGTCATAATTGTTCTTGTTGTTCTGACTTGGTTAATGCTATGGGTTCTGATAATGCTAGTTCATCCAAAACAAGTGTACATATAAATTTAATCTTAGGGCTACATGTGTTTCAACTAATGTGGTGTATATGGCATGGTGTTGCCTGTTCATCTTTCTACATTGGTAAAACTACTCGAGACTTAAAGACAGGATTATTGAACACAAGTCAGAAATTAGGAGACACTGTGCCAATAATGCTTTATTTAAACACATAGAGTCCCATGGTAATATGCATGAATTTAGGTTTAGAGTTATAGATTTAGTAGTTCCTTTGAAACGTGGTGGAGATATTAATAATTGTCTTGAGACCAAGGAGTACCAGTGGATTGTACGCATGGAGGCTGATTGTCCTCCTGGCATTAATAATACAGTTAGTATTAAACCTATTCTTGTTAGATTACAGCGCAATGTTAAATAACATTTATATTGTACATTTATATGTATATTTCTGCAATTTGTACTTCCATATTATATTTTTGTATTTTTGTAGTATGTTTCTTTAAATTTTTTTAAATTTGTCACCTGATCTTGGCTGCGATCATGTGATTGTTTGGCTTGTATATAAGCATGAGCTTTGTTGTATGTTTGTTTTTAGTATTGAGAAAGGGTTCTTCCCGAAAGCTTTGCGTTTATCAAGTTTTATAAAGTGTTTTACTCAGCATTTTGTCTTCATAAAAGTATTAAGGCCCAGTTGGCTTGGGCCTAACCTTCATGGTTGGCAAACCAGTCAAAGGTGATAAGATATACCTCTAGGTCCTCCTCCCCAATTACTTGTTTTAGTGTTGGAGCTGTCACAGCACAGCCATCAATAAGTCCACTGCCACTGTCTCTTTAGCTGCAGCAGTGATTGTCTGTCGTAACTGTTCTACAGCTGCCATCCTGACAAAATGACCAACACAAAGGTGCAACTGATAAAGGAAACAAAACTCCTAGCACATAACACAGGTCTGTCTATCTCACATCAAAGAAACCTATATACAAATGGGTGATTCCTTTATGTTAGCAGTGACTGGTGCAGACTGGTACAGTCTTGGGACTTTCGTATAAAGCATATGTCAAAACTACCAACTGGAATCCACCAATGTGAAACATTAAAAGCATCACAGACAACATTTTTATAAAACAGTACTGTTTGTTGTGTCTTTCGGCTTATCCCGGTTAGGGGTCGCCACAGCGGAACTCTGGTCCGCTAATGTTTGGTAGTGGATTTTTACGTGTCGAGTTACCAGCCCTGACGCACAACCTTCAACAAAGGCACGTCCATTCACGCATGCCTCCACACAGAAGACGCTCTAGCTGAGAATCGAACGTGACAACATCTTGCTGTGAGGCGACAGCGTTACCGCAGCACCACTATCGTAGATCAAAACAGTACTGTTTATAATACAAAAATGTAAAATGTGCAGACTCTTCACTAAGCAAAAAGTCTTATGGCTTAGTGAAAGCTCAAAGCATGTATCTTCAAAACAGTCCCATAAAGATGGGTGCAGTCTCTTTCAGTGTGTGAATCTCCCTCTGAGCCTCTCAGTAGTTCTCTGTTCTAGAGTCATATAACAAGGAAGCGCTCCAGTGTTCTCCAAGTATCTTATTCTAAATCCTCCGTCACTTATGTCACTTCTCTTCCACAGCCACTACAACTGGCATTAAATCCCCCCTCCAAGAAGAGAAAACAACACTCTCTAGGGGCTTTAGTCAGTCCTCCTTGTAAAAAGCTTTGATTCTTTGGTTAAGATAGCTAGATATAAATATATGTATACACACACACACACACACACACACACACACACACACACACACACACACATACATACACACACACACACACACACACACACACACACACACACACACACACACACACACACACACACACACACAAAAATACTATCAAGGCAACACACCAAATGCATATAAATATGTCATGCACAGCAAAAGAAGTCACAGAAAACACTAATAATATAAAGCACCTTATCACTGCCAAGATGTAACTGTGCTAAAATACTGCCTGAAGCAAAGCTAAAATAACAAATTGTGATAAAGTACTACACTCACATATACCTCTATGACTTGTTGTTTATAAATGTTGTTGTCTGCAACTTGCTTCACACTAAGAAAGCAGGTCCCTTGTGTTCATTCTATTGATAGCGGTCAAGAAACAAAGAAGAAAATAAACACTACTGCTACACTTTTTGTCAGCACTGTTGATAAGTTTGGTGGGACTGACATTACTTGCAGGTTCATAGATCCACAGGGTCTTAGTTAAGTACTAAGCAATCAGACAGCAAACCATTACAAGCCTAGCCAATAACCCATACTCAAGAGTTCCCTTCGTCATTAAGGACAGCAGCACAAGATAGAGCGGGGGCAGAATTTGAGAGTGCTTTTCCAATTATACAGGTTTACCTTGAAGATGGCAAGGGTGTTACTCTGGTTGATAAGTAGTGGAAGTTTCTTCAAAAGGTGGGGGATACCTTGGGATATGAAATGATCATGTCAACATGTCTTATTTATTTGTCGAAGAGTATACAATTCCTTTCAAAAAAAAAAAAAAAAAAAAAGGTGGGGAATACCTTGGGAATATGAAATGATCAGAAACATTTTCTGTGAAGATAG
>NC_056731.1:949206219-949228806 GCF_019279795.1 Protopterus annectens | reverse complement strand
TTTATAGTTATTTTTTATTTTAGCGGCTATTTTAAGTTCACATCCAGCTTTCAGCTGCTTCTTGATAGTTCCCTTAAGCTCTTTACTAATTTGTGTAAGTGTGCTCTTAAGGTAAGAAGAATCAGACTTCTTATAGGCATTAAGTAATTTTCTTTCTCTTGTTACATAAATTACACAATTGTTATATATAATTTATTTATATGGATATTTACCACAGGGATTTATGTTTAAATTTTGCAGTATATTTGGATTGCCTTATCAATACACATATTTAGGTGGGAATAGAAGTCATAGGCACAGGCAGCAGCTTTAAGTGAAAAATGTTTAGTTTTGAGAAACCCCCAAACATTTGCACAGGAAGTATCACTAAGGAACAATTCAATGAACATTATGAATGCTTAAAATAGAAGGAAATACTATTCCCTACTTTATAGAAATGGTTAATTGCTGCAAAGATGATCTCAACAGCCAAAGCACTTATACAAAGGTATGGTTTTCAAGTATGATGTCTGCAATTTGGGATATGTAATAGCCCTAGGTCATCAAGGGTCAAATACAGAGGGAATAATAAAGTGTCCTATGGACTCTTTTCTTTCCCTAGGAGAGCTTTGGGAGCCCCTTTTAAAATCTCCACCTTACAGAAGCTGTGATGTTCTCACTGTCACCACCAGTTGTTAAAATTCTTGTGACTGGCAGTCATTCACCACCACATCTCAGCAGGGCTTAGTGATCTCTTGTTCCAATACCCTGGCACAACTAAAAAAGATTACAACAACATATTTAAGGTATATTAGCACATGACTGAAGGAATCGATGCTCCACTGTCACTATATGAGAAAGGTATGGAGGAAGTCTTATGCCTGCATACAGATCCATGTGCGTAGTGCACTTGTACTGCAAAAAAATCCATGTCTCTGAGAAGCAGAATAAAAAATTCTGGGGCTTGGGATGATGGTAAAAATCATGCTGTACACTCCCTAAACCTTTGATACACCACACACAGCACATCCATACAGCACCAGTTCTCTAGGCCCACATTTTCACTGAAAAAGCCCTCACCTGGAACACATTTTGTGATATGAAACTAAAGATCATCACAGAAAATAGAGAATCATGAAATGGATGAGTCTCCAAGACAGCAGTCCAAAGTCTAACCCTCAAGAAAGAGGTAAGACAACTGTATAATGGTGGGGGTGTCCATAACTTCTAACTGCTAACAGAACAGATTCTTAATCTACACAGTAAAGGGCTCATTGTTTTGGAAGACATGGACTACTTAAAATATTTGTTTACGCTCTTGTGGGATGCTGAACTGACTTCTGCTAAATAGTAGTAAGGACAGGATATTTACATTGTGTCTAGCTTCTTCCTAATCAAGTACATCTTGAGTTATCTAATAACATTAGTATCTTGTGCAGAACAAATTTCATGCACTGGAAATGCATGAATGATTAATGACTCAAGCAACAGAGGCACTTTCTATATGTGTAAGATCCTGTTGTATTCCACACATATTTTTCTTATATCTTACTGGCACAAGATAAAATAAACCAATATAGTTGGCAAATACATATATATATATATATATATATATATATATATATATATATATATATATATATAAATAAATAAAGCAGTAGAACAATAACTTCATGAAATGAGAGCTACACAGGGGAAAATAAAGTACAGTTGTATGTAAGCTATGTACCATTAGAGTGGATATTTTGAGAAGTGATTAGTGTAACAGTATACCATAACATATAGGTTATGGAAGCTTACTTGGTGTATGTATAAGGTACATGAATACAGCTGGCATTCCTAGGAACATTTTTGTGTTCTTTGAGACCCTTCTGAACTTCACAGGGAAGTATGAGCGCAATGATTGTTACTGGTACACAAAATTTATTACTATCCAGAAATAAAAATAAAATAAAATTAACTATGCAATAAACCTAACAAAATAGTTATCATGAAACTATGAGCAACTATGTTGGGTGGATGAAAGGACTGAAACTTTACTGTTACAATAACCTTTTTTGAAGCTGTACTATTAAGTACCATACACACAACTGTACTACCCGCTTTAGAGAGGGGCTCTGTAAAGTACAGTTTTGTACCTACCATAAATGTAGATGTTCGAGTGCTAATACAGCTGCAGTCATAACAGATGGGTTTTCCTGCCGTCAGGCGGGTCCTCGGTCGGCCGAATTCCAAAGTCTAGGTCTGGCGTCGGATGTCGTCGCTTCTTCCCTGACGTCAGTGCGACAGGGGTATAAAAGAACCAGCCGACGCCATTTTCTTCAGTTTTTCTTGCCCCAGATGTCAGGTGCCCCCAGAAGGAAGGCAAAACATAAATTTATGTAATAATGCAAATGCAATATAATCAAAAAACAGTAGTTGCAAGCAAATACACCATAAAATAATACCCAAATGAGGTTGTATGAGGAGGTGTTAGCCATTAGGCCTGTCCCAAGAGGGGAAGGAGGGAGGGAAACCTGGACTGCAGCTGTATTAGCACTCGAACATCTACATTTATGGTAGGTACAAAACTGTACTATGTTCATCGTGCATACAGCTGCAGTCATAACAGATGGGTAGAATCCCAAAGCTAATAAAGGGGTGGTAGGCACTAAGTGGAACTAGGAGGAGCCAGGATGCCCTGCAAGACTGCAGTGGCAAAGCCCGCTCTAGTTTTGGAGTATAATGGTAGGTGATAGTGTTTGGAGAAAGTATGTACAAAACTCCAAGTGGCTGCTTCCAAAATATCTTTGGTAGGAACCCCCCTGAGGAAAGCTGCAGAGGTAGCTGTGGCCTTTTGGAGTGAGATCTGATGCCTGTAGGTACAGTTTTACCATGAAAGGAGTAACAAAAGCGTATGCAGTGGGCTATCCATTTTGAGATTGTCTGTTTGGAAATAGGCTTCCCTTGAGCACCTGTAGCATAGGACACAAAGAGTTGCTCTGATTTTCTGAAAGGCTTTGTTCTGTCCAAATAATAACGGAGCTGTCTGTGAATGTCCAAGGAATGTAGTAGTCTCTCCCCTTTGTTTTGTGGATTAGGGTAAAAGGTAGGTAAGTGGATAGCCTGATTCAAGGCTACCCTGGATACTACCTTTGGCATAAATGAAGGATTGGGTCGTAAGGAAACTCTGTCCTGATGGAAAATGATGAAAGGCTGCACAGCCATGAGGGCTTGTAGTTCTGAAACCCTGTGTGCTGAGGTGATAGCTAGAAGGAAGGCTGTTTTCCATGACAAATATTGCAGATCTGTTGAAGCAGCTGGCTCAAAAGGAGGCAGGGTTAGTTTTTCTAGAATGAAATTGAGGTCCCAAGCAGGTACTGGTTGCTTCCTTGGGGGGTTTATATTCTTAGCCCCTCTGAGGAACTGTCTTAAGAGAGGGTGAGAGAATAAAGGAGGATCAGTGTTGTACTCTGCAGAAATGGCTGAGGCATGGATTTTGATGGAGGAGAATAAAAGTCCACTGCTTAGCAGCTCGGCTAGGTACTGTAATATCTGAGGTAAATTCAGTATTCTGGGATTCTGACCCTTTTTCTGATTCCAGGCACAAAACCGTTTCCATTTTGTGGAGTAGGCTGTTCTAGTAGAAGGCCTTCTGGCCTCCAAAATGACATCCTGCACCTCCTTGGAGAGTAGGGTCTGCTGTGAATTTAAGGAATCCTCCATGCGGCTAGATTGAGTATTTTCAGCTGACTGTGAAGAGTTTTGAAGTTGTGCTGAGTCAGTAGAAGAGGCATTAGAGGCAGGATCCATGGTGGGGAATGTGTCAGGCTCCTCAGGAGTGGGTACCAGTGTTGTTTTGGCCAGTCTGGAGCAATGAGAATCATCTTTGGTCTGTCTGCTCTGGCTTTTAATAGAACTTTGGGCAGCAGTGGAAGTGGAGGAAAGGCATAAACCGTCATTGTTGTCCAACTGAAAGAGAGTGCGTCCACTTTCCAGGCCTGTGGATGAAAGGTCCATGAGCAGAATTTTGTCAATTGGTAATTTCTGTGGGTGGCAAAGAGATCTATGTCTGGCCTTCCCCATGCTTGAATTATCATTCGTGTGGATCTGTCATATTTCTGCTCAGGTTGTCTGCCAGCGTGTTTTCCTTGCCTGGCAGAAACTGTGCTTGAAGTTGAATTTGTAATTCCAGAGCCATGTTCCAAAGAGACATGGCTAGCCTGCATAGGGGGTATGAATGGGTTTCTCCGTTTGTTTATGTACCACATCACTGTGGTGTTGTCTGTCCTTATCAATAGCTGGCCTGGATGCAGTAGGTCTTTGAAAGCCATAATAGCATTTATTACTGCTAGCATTTCCTTTTGATTGATGTGTAGGTGCTTTTCTTTTTGTGACCATTTGCCCTGAATGCACAGTTCTGTCATGTGTGCCCCCCAGGCATAGTCCGAGGCGTCTGTTGTGATGACATGATTTGCTTGAGGCTTGCAGAATGGGAGACCTATGTTTCTTTGGCATGCTTGAGCCCACCACAGAAATTCCTTTTGAAGACATGGAATCAGTGGTATGATTGTTTCCAAACTGTGGCTGTGTTGAGACCATAAGTTTTTTAGGTACCATTGAAGTTTCCTCATATGCAGCTTTGCACATGGGATTAGCAGGATGCAAGATGCCATGAATCCCAGAGCCTGCAGGATTTTCCTTGCAGTCAGCCTGGTGAAGGTTGCCAGTTTTCTGAAGTATTGAGTTAATTGCCCTTGTTTCTCTGGCATGAGGTAGGCCATCTGGGTGTTTGTATCCAAGCTGGCACCCAGGAAAATTATTGTTTGAGAGGGTATTAGTCTTGACTTCTTTTTGTTGACTGTGTATCCCAGAGATTTCAACAACATTATTACAAACGCCAGGTGTTTCAGAAGAGTGTGTTTGCTGTCCGCTTGGATCAGGCAGTCGTCCAAATATGGGTATATTTGTATCCCTTGAAGTCTGCACAAGGCAATTACTGATGCCAGGCATTTCGTGAACACTCTGGGCGTAGTAGATAAGCCAAAGGGCAATGCAAAGAATTGATAATGGGATGAAACTGCAAGAAATCTGAGGTATCTTCTGCAATCTTGTCTGATTGGGACATGCAGGTATGACTCCTTGAGGTCCAATGTTACAAGCCAAGACTCCTTGCCCAGCATGGGAAGAAGCTGCTGTAATGTGAGCATCTTGAACTTTGGTACAAGTAAATATGTGTTTAGGATGGATAGGTCCAAAATAGGTCTCCAATCTTTGCCCTTCCTTGGTACCAGGAATAGTCTGGAATAAAAACCTTGACCCTGTTCTTGTGCAGGTACCTTCTGAATAGCTTTCATGTCCATGAGATCTGAAATTTGTTTTTGTGCCTCTGCCCTTTGATTGTGTGGCAGGTTTGGCATGCCTCTCATTTTTGGAAGGGTGTAAAAGTGGAATCTGTAGCCTCTGTCTATAATGTCCATGATCCATTTGTCTTTTGTGACAATATGCCAATTTTTCGAAAATAATGCCAGTTTTCCGCCTAAAGGTGCTGCCATTTGAGCCTTGCTTGGCATGCAAAGGAGAAAGTCATTGGGTCTGCTTTCTGAATGGCTGTGAACTATCCTCACCCCCTCTTGGTGTAGGTGTTTGCCATTGTCTGCCTCTAAATGATCCTTGAGATTGCCCTCTACCCCTCGGGTGCATGTATCTACCTCTTTGAGGTCTGTCCATGGCTGGAAAGGACCAATTTTTTGAAGGCCAATTTCTACTGAAGCTTGGGGGTTGTACCTGTAGGAAATCTTTCACTGTTTGCATTGATTTTGCCTTTTCCTCCATTTTCTTTAATACCTCCTCAGCTTTAACACCAAACAATACATCTCTTTGAAGAGGTGCATCTAGTAATTTAGCTTTGACATGATCTGGTAAGGTTTGCCCTTTGAGCCAAGCATGTCTACGTATGACTGATCCTGTAACAGCAGCTCTACATGAGGCCTCTAAAGCATCAAAACCACATTGCAAGGTATGTTTACCCACTTGCTCTGCACTATGCAACAAATCCTGCAACTTCTTCAAGTCTGGTTGTTCAGGTTGTGACATTTTGCTTTTCAACTGAGATAACAAAAACTGTTGATACTTTAACATATGGAACTGACAGTTTAATGCCCTCATGGTTAAGGTGGCGAGGTGTATACCTTTTTCCCCACCTTTCTAAAGCTCTGGAATCCCTCTCTGAAGGTAATGGATTTTTGGCAGTGGAGGCCTTAATTCCCTTGGGACCCTGTGAAATAGTTTCTGGGTCAGCCGCATGGCTTTTGTATAGGAATTGGTGTGAATCAGGAACCCGGTAATACCTGTCAGGCTTGACTGGAGCTGGAGGTAAAGAATCTGGGTTAAGGCTGGCCTCTGAATACACATCATCTAGTACGTCTAAGACAGGAGGTATAGCCAGAGGCCTGTGCTGAGGGAGCAAGAGGAAATCCCTCAGCCTTTTCTTGGAGTCCGAGTACTCTTGGCCTTCCCAGTGGAAGTGTTCCCTCAAGGTATGCAAGGTTTCCCAAAAAGAGTAATCCTCAGGGGGGAGACAGAGGGAATGGACTCCTCTGCATCAGAATCTTCGAAAGGGGAGTAAGAATGTTCCTGGTCCTCAGAATGTTCTGAGGTAATGGAGGCCTGGTCCGAGGAAGTTTATTCTTCCTCCACTCTGGGCCTTTTGTCCGAGGGGGGTTGAGAACCCCTGATAAGAGTAATCAAATCCTCAGCCATTTTGAGCATCTGCTTTTTAGGCATGGGGCCTTGAGAGGGGCCCTGTGGAGCTTGTCTTTTAGAATGCATGGCTGCTTTAGACTTAGTGTAAGCCTTAATGGAAAAAGAAGATGAAAGCCTGAAGACACCTTGAGAGGTGGCAGGCCTGTCTGAACTCTGAGTTTTCCCGCCAAGAGTGGCTTCGGTATCTGTAGTCGGGGTGTGGGCCGAAGAGCCTGCGACCTCAGGCACAGAAGACACCGCTAATGAAGTGTCATCGGTAGTCAGGGGCTGCTTAGGCGCCTCGCTGAGAACCGGAGCACCTGTAGTCGGCTTTAGCGTGGTGTCGGTAGAAGTCGCGGACCTCGTATGTCGGTCCTTATCTTTACATCGTTTACACAAAACTGGAGTCGAAGTATCCGACGACATGTTATAATTAAACTTTTTGCCAAAATAGTGTTGGGCGAACTCCACCCTACGCTTAATAGTGCATCTGTTGAATGTAGCACAAAAATGACAGGCCGAGACGTCGTGGTCTGGGCCTAAGCAAGGAATACAGAGGGAATGGAAATCCTTATGCGGTATTTGCTTCCCACATGAAATGCAATTATTAACTTTGTCTGACATCGGTCTGAGGCAAGAAAACTTTCCCCAACGGGGTACTTAGCTTTCAAGAAGTCTTCGGTTGAAAAATATTCGTAATCTCAGGAGCTGGCCGACCGGCACTTGCGAACTGCTTCTGCTTCAGGCACCGCGCGGCAAGAAAGACTGAAGAAAATGGCGTCGGCTAGTTCTTTTATACCCCTGTCGCACTAACGTCAGGGAAGAAGCGACGACATCTGACGCCGGACCTAGACTTTGGAATTCGGCCGACCGAGGACCTGCCTGACGGCAGGAAAACCCATCTGTTATGACTGCAGCTGTATGCATGATGAACATCAGTGGGTAGATTCCCACATAGTAGTTTGCTATCTGTGGGAACTGGAAAGTTACAGAATCCCCTGTCATACAGTCATGTCATATATCTACAATGTGATGCCAGTTTGCAATATTCTGTCTAGGTATTCACAGTATTTCATATGGCAGCTTCTACACTATCATGAGCAGAAGTATTTTTCAAGTATGTGGCTGACATAGTTTCTACTCTAATAAAATGTTCTCCAATTGTACTTTGCAGGGGCTTACTACACTTGTAAAAACAAAAAGCAATACAGTGGAATAACTATATAGACAGACTCCACTTACTGGGTAGCATTAATTTTTCTCCTTTTTATTCTCTGACAGAAGCAAAAAAGCTGACCACATTTTTTTCTGAATTCATTAGACGTTCTATTATATTTGAGTTGCCTGTTATCACACTCATTAGTACAGAATCCCAAGTCTGTCTTAGCCAAAATGGAGCTATAATTAGAAATCCCCTTTCTCATTTAATTTTGAGTGGCACTCTCTGAATCAGAGGAAAAGGAGACAAGGTACACACTTGAGTCTTGAGTCTAAGGAAATGAGAAAGTATCTGTTATCCATGCTGCTTTAAGATAAACAAAACCACCAAATTTTGGTCAGACTCTTTGTGGTGTTGTACAGCAAACAGGTCCACTTTGGGAAGGCCACACATCTGTACAATATCTTGAAATGTGCGTGTGTGGATTCAATTTCCAGTAAAACACCAAAAGTTATTTTCCTGCTATCTGCTAATGCTATAAAATGGAATGTGAACTGTTACAAGATGTTGGTTTAACTGAAATGCCTTTTCTCAAATTTGAACTCACTACACAACTGGAAGAATATGGTTCATAATTGTCTATGTACCAAACTGCTTTCTTGATTTAAAGGTATCATGGCTGAAAATGATCCTGAAAATCTGTCAAGGCCTTATAAACTGATTTTATATCCCTTCATGTTGATGTGAATTGACTTTTCCAGCTGAGAAAGTACAGTTTTGTACCTACCATAAATGTAGATGTTCGAGGATTCCCTTGCTGCAGTCCTGACTATTGGGTATAGTCCGCGTCCCAGTCGGCCCGAATATCAGAGTATAATGTCGGTCATGGCGTACGTCAGGGTACTAATGCGCATGACCAACGTCATTTCCTCAGTCTTTTCTTGCCCCAGATGTCAGAAGACCCAAAAAGACAAGTCCCAAAAACAACCTGCACCAATAAACATGTACAATATATACAGTAATATATATACAAAAATATAAGCATGTAAAGGCACCTACACAACCACCCTGAAACACAGAGGGGAAGGAGGGAGGAATCCTCGAACATCTACATTTATGGTAGGTACAAAACTGTACTATGTTCTTCGCCTTCCCTTGCTGCAGTCCTGACTATTGGGTAGAATCCCAAAGCAGAGGTAAGGGAGGCTGGCAAATTATAAAGTAGCAGGAGCTGACAACATGCCTTGTAAAACAGCTGTGGCAAAACCAGCTCTAGACTTAGAGTATATAGGCAGGTGATAATGCCTAGAGAAAGTATGCACTGAACTCCAAGTAGCTGCTTCCAGAATATCCTTAGTTGCCACCCCTTAGAAATGCTGTTGAAGTGGCCCTAGTGGAATGAGGCCTAATCCCAGCTGGAACCTCTTTGCCATGATGGGAATAACAAAATGCAATGCAAAAGCCAATCCACCTAGAAATAGTTTGTTTTGACACAGGTTTGCCCTGTGAACTTAAAGCAAAAGAAACAAGTAACTGCTGAGACTGCCTAAAATCTTTAGTCCTGCTCAAATAATAACGCAATTGCCTGTGTACATCTAAAGTGTGCAAAATCTTTTCCCCTTTATTTTGAGGATCTGCAAAAAGCGAGGCAAATGAATAGTTTGGTTTAAAGCCACACTAGAAACCACCTTAGGCATAAAGGAAGGATTAGTACGTAATGATACCCTGTCCTTATGGAAAATCAAAAGGGCTCTACTGCCATAAGGGCCTGCAACTCAGACACCCTTCTTGCAGAAGTAATAGCCAACAGAAAAGCCGTCTTCCATGACAAATATTTCAATTCAGCAGTAGCTGCCTCAAAAGGTTGTAGAGTAAGTTTTTCCAACACAAAATTGAGATCCCAAGCAGGAGTAGGAGCTCTATCCACGGGGTCTTATATTCTTTGCCCTCTAAGAAACTGCTTGAACAAAGGATGAAAACAAAGGTGGGTCACAATCATAGTGAGCTGAAATTGCTGCAGCATGAATCTTTATGGAAGAGAAAGACAAACCTTTGTCCAATAACTCAGTAAGATATTGAAGAGCCACACTCAAATTAGGCTCTGAAATCTCCAAATTCTTTGCTGTACACCAAAATAAAAATCTCTTCCATTTTTCTACACTCTCCTAGTACTAGGCCTTCTAGCTTCCATAATCACATTTAAAACTTGTTGAGGAAGCTGAGACCTTCCACGTTTCAACACAGAATATGCCAAGCTGTGAGATGGAGAGATTGAGGCTTGACATTGAGCAGATGACCGTCCTTCTGAGATAACAGATGAGGAATCAGAGGTAAAGGCCATGGAGGCTTCTTTACAAGACACCTTAGAAGTGGGTACCAGTGTTGCCGAGGCCAATCTGGAGCTATCAAAATCATCCTTGGCCTGTCCTGTCTGACCTTTAGTAATACCTTTGGAAGAAGAGGTAGAGGTGGAAAAGCATAGACATGAAGGTTTTTCCAACTGAAAGACAGAGCATCCACTTTCCAAGCTGTGTGATGAAACCCCTTTGTGCAATACTTTGGCAGCTGGTGGTTTAGTGGAGAAGCGAACAGATCTATGTCTGGAGTTCCCCATGACACTGTCAATTTCTGAAATACATGAAGATCCAGTTTCCACTTGGGGATCCATGATTTGTCTGCTTAATACATCTGCTAGGAGTTCTGTGCTCCTGGCAGAAACCTTGCCTGAAGAGTCAGTTGCAGGCCTAGCAGTCTCCCATAAAATCATTGCTTGCCTGCATAGAGGATAAGAATGTGTTCCCCTTGCTTGTTGATGTACCACATGACAGTTGTGTTGTCTGTCAGAATCAACACCTGCCCTGGAAGAAGTAACTCCTTGAACGCCATCAATGCAAACTGGACTGCTAACATCTCCTTCATGTTGATATGTAGATGCTGTAGTCTGGCAGGCCACTTGTCTTGTATCCACTTTCCATTTAGATGAGCTCCCAAGCAGTGTCCGAGGCATCTGTCGTTAAAATCTGACTCGCCTCTGGCCGGGTCACAGAGAGTCCCTTGTTTAGGTGACATTCCTGAGCCCACCACAAGAATTCCTTTTGAAGGCAAGGTATTATTTGAATGACAGTGTCCAAATCTTGGCAGTGCTGTGTCCATACATTTTGAGATACCATTGCAGCTTATATGCAGTTTGGCATTGGGAAGCACCAGAATACAAGATGCCATGAACCCTAATGCTTGAAGGACTGTCCTTGCAGTCAGCACGGACTGATGAGATAGTTGATGGAAGTAAAGTGACAGACTCTTTTGTTTGTCCGGGGTTAAAAGGCCATCTGGGCTGCTGTATTCAGTCTCACACCCAGAAAGCACATGTCTTGAGAGGGTACTAGACTGGACTTTATTTCGTTCACAGAATACCCTAGGCATCTTAGCACTGCTATGACATATTCCAGATGCTGTAGAAGGTGTTCTTTTCTTGAGCCAGAATCAGGCAGTCGTCCAAGTAAGGATAAATTTGAATGCCTTGAAGCCTGAAGTAAGCTATCACTGGAGCCAGAACCTTTGTGAATACTCTGGGCAGTAGATAAGCCAAAGGGCAATGCAGAGAACTGATAATGAAAATCTCCAGTTCGAAACCGCAGATACTTTCTGCAACTTAGCCTTATGGGCACATGAAGGTAAGCTTCCTTGAGATCCAAAGTTACCATCCAGTGATCCTTGCCCAGCAGAGGTAACAGTTGCTGTAACGTCAACATCTTGAACTTGGGAATGTCCAGATAAGTGTTGAGGATAGATAAATCCAAAATTGGTCTCCACGTGTTCCCCTTCTTTGGTACTAGGAACAGGCGAGAATAAAATCCAAGCCCCTTTCTGACACAGGGACTGGCTGAATAGCCCCTATCTGGAGTAACTGAGAAACTTGCTTGAGAGCCTCTTGTCTTTGTGGAGGAGGAACATCTGGCATGCCTTTGAAAGGGGCATTGTGTGGAAATAAAATCTGTACCCGTGATGAATGATATCCAGCACCCATCTGTCTTGAGTGATTAAATCCCAATTTTCTTTGAAAAGAGACAATCTTCCTCCCAAAGGAGCTGCCAGACGAGAGTCCACTGGCAGCTGAAAAGGCAGGTCATTGGTTCTGCTTACGAAAGGACTGACCCCTGCCCTCACCAGAAGTCTGAGCAGGTGAACTGTCTGATCTAGGCCTCTTGAGCCCTGCCCCTACCACGTCTAGATCTACCCCTAGACTGGGAACCATAAGCAGGATATGTCCACCCCTTAGCAGGCCAATTTCTAGTAAACTTGGAGGCTGCACCTGCAAAAATCTTTAACAGTCTGCATAGACTTAGCTTTGTCCTCCATTTTCTTTAAAACTGCTTCCACAGGCGGTCCAAACAACACATCAGACTGTAAAGGAGCATCCAAAATCCTGGTCTTAACATGCTCAGCTAAATTCTGATCCTTCAACCATGCATGTCTGAAGAACAGAACTAGTAGCAGCCACCCTCGAGGAGGCCTGAACAGCATCAAAACCACACTGCAAAGAATGCTTACCCACTTGTTCAGACACATGAACCAAATCCAGCAATTCTTTACACTCAATACCTTCCGCCAAAGCATCCACCTTAGATTTCAATTGTGAAAGGAGATAATTCTGATATTTCAGCATATGAAATTGACAATTCAACGCCCTCATGGCTAGAGTGGAAGAAGTATATACTTTCTTACCCCACCTATCCAAAGCCCTTGCCTCTTTATCAGAGGGAACAGGATTTTTAACAACAGAAGCTTTAACACCTTTAGGCCCCTGAGAAACAGTTTCTGGGTCCGCCCTGGGACTCTTAAACAAATACTTATGAGCTTGGCACCCTATAATACCTATCAGGCTTAACAGGAGCAGGAGGCAAGGAATCAGGGTTCAGAGAAGCCTCTGCAAAAACATCCTCCACCACATTCAACACAGGAGGAATAGCTAAGGGCCTATGCTGAGGCAAAACAAGAATTCCCTAAGCCTTTTCTGGAGTCAGAGTAATCTTGGCCTTCCCATTTAAAGTGCTCCCTCATGGAGTGAAGAGTCTCTGAAAATGAAAAATCCTCAGGAGGAGAAGCTGAAGGAGTGGAATCATCCACATCAGAATCAGAATAAGCAGGAAACTCTTGCAAGTCTTCCACAGAAGACTCTGAAGCCTGTGAACACTGTTCAAAACTATCAAACTCCTGTTCCACCCTAGGCCTCTTATCAGGTGGGGGCATAGAACCTCTAATCAGAGTAATCAAATCTTCAGCCATTTTAAGCATATGTTTCTTAGGCACAGAGCCCGAAATGCTAGGAGAAGCCCCTACAGAAGCTGAACTTGGCCTTCCTCTAAAAGAAGCTCTGGAAACAGAAGGAGAGGCCCTAACTACCTTGGGAAGAGAGGGAAGAACAGTTACCTGAGAAGCCCCCTCAGCCTGGCCTACTTCCTGAGAGGGCACATCCTGTAACAGTAAAGTATCTGCCTGAGACTCTAGAGAGACTCCTGGCAAAACCTCTGGCTCCCCTGAGTCTTCTAAAGGACCGACGTCCGGGACTGCCGGTTCCTCACCCCTAGACTTCACTGTTTTGTCCTTGCGCTTCTTAGATGAAGCAGGCGCCGGAGCATCCGACGGCATAGTATAATTGCAACGCTTCCCAAACACTAACCTAGCACAATCAAGCCTCCTCTTAATAGTGCGCTTATTAAATCTAGCACAAGAGCGGCAACCAACAACGTCGTGCTCAGGCCCTAAACAAGGTATACACAATGTATGATAATCCCTATGTATCTGCTTCCCACAAGAAATACAGTTATTCACTTTTTCTGACATCCGGCAATATACTGAGGCAAGAAAAAACCAAAATGTTCCCCAACGTGGTTACTTAGCCAACTCTGTACTCGGTCTGAAACTCCGCTCGAAAATCTCAGAACGCCAACCTGCACTCGCAAAATTGCTTCTGCATCGGACCATGCGGCAAAAGACTAAGGAAATGACGCCGGTCATGCGCATTAGTACCCTGACGCATTGACGCCAGTCTAAGGCCATGACCGACGCCAGCCTTATACTCTGATATTCGGGCCGACTGGGACGCGGACTATACCCAATAGTCAGGACTGCAGCAAGGGAAGACGAAGAACATCAGTTACCTGTAATGTCAGACTGTTGAAGTTGGCTCCCCAAGCAGACTTTAAAGTCTGTTGTTGTTTGCGATTACATTAAAGGACAAAGCTGTGTCATTTCAACAGGTAAGGCTATCATATCTGTCCACCGAGTGAGCACTTATCTATCAAGGCACAGCAATCATTATGTCATTTAGTTATGTCATTTAGATCAGTGGACTATTTTTCTGTATGGTATGGTAATTCCAATGAGTCCTTCTCATATGAAGTACTTCTTGCATTAGGTCAGAAGAATGTAAGACATGTATCCTGGAATTTTCAAAACCTGTCCTGACAGAATGATACCAGGGCTTTCTGAATCTCATGTTTGTTGTCCTATGTACACTTTCATATGCACTAAATTTATGACTGCCCCCAGAAGCATTACTGATACTGAAGGACTCATAGAAAATTTCTGGTAATTTCAATGTTATTTCCCAAAAAAAGTATAACAGTTATATGTGCTGGGTCAGTAGTTATTTTGTTTTTTCCAGCGCTAACCGGTCATCCTGCAAAAGGGAAAACAGTTATACTTTGCTTTTTATGATGTGTAAGAGGGGTAAATATAATCCAAATTCTCTCAGAGCTGTGGATATTTCAATAATGAAGGGCTGTGTATAGTACAATCAGCAGATCTGAAAAATAACAGTCATACCTAGCTATCTTCACTCTAAAGTACTTTAGTGAGAAGACTTCACTGGAATATGAAGACGTCTTCTATATTCAAGGATGTCATAAGAGTTCTGTTCAACCTCCAGAGTCACCATCCTGAATGATTTTGTACTTACAAATTTAATTGGTTTGATTCATCTATAACTTGTCTTACATCCCTGACCTTTTTTGGGGATAAGAATGAGTTTGAAATAAAAACCTTCACCTCTTGATTGGAAGGCACCTTATGTAATGCGTTCTTCATTACTAAATTAATCGTCATCTATAAGACTTGATGTAGGGTTATCTGGAGAGCAAGTGAATAAATTCTATTATACAGTGGCTGGCTATTAACATTCAAAAATGAGCATGCTGACTGGTCAGCCCAACCAGTGTGCCCATTGTAAATCGAGTACCTTAATGTTTTTTTCATGTTGTTCCACCCTTCCGAACACACCTCGGTATAAGCCTTCATTACAACTGAACACCTCGTGTTCAGTGATCTCCTTTTGTAAATGCACAATCTCCCCCTTAAGCACTGTTAACTGCCGCTGATTGTCCCGAGTTAACAGTCACATATATTCCATTCCCATGTGGTCAAAAAGTTCCAATAGCTCCTGGTGCAAAACAGAACCGCTTGCTAAGTTGTTTGGAAAGTTCCACATCCTCAGACCTTTCAGTACAGGTCGCACCCTCATGCAGTCTTCAAAAAAGGCATTATCCAGTTGTAAGCCCCTACATTTCTTCAATGCCTTCTCCAACTGATAAATTTAATGCCTTAAATCGACCACAGGTTCTGGTTCCACCATCACATCTTTGTGTGAGCTTCCATATTCAAGGATGTCATAAGAGTTCTGTTCAACCTCCACAGTCACCATCCTGAATGATTTTTTACTTACAAATTTAATTGGTTTGATGCATCTACAACTTTTCTTACATCCCTGACCTTTTTTGGGGATAAGAAGGAGTTCGAAATAAAAACCTTCACCTCTTGATTGGAAGGCACCTTATGTAATGCTTTCTTCATTAGTGAATTAATCGTCATCTATAAGACTTGATGTAAGGTTATCTGGAGAGCAAGTGAATAAATTATATTATACAGTGGCTGGCCATTAACATTTAAATATGAGCATGCTGATTGGTCAGCCCAACCAGTGTGCCCGTTGCAAATCGAGTACATGCCAAAAGAAAAAAGTCTAATCGCCCGAACTTTCTTCTATTAATATATGCTATGGAGATTCCAATTTTCTTCTCTTTTCTTAAAAAAAAAAAGAAAAGAAAAAAAAAAAAAAGAAAAAATAAATAAACTTACATATCCGGACACTTCAGAAGTATAAGAGAGACAGGACAAAGAAAATACAAGGATAATCAGGTACATTATGCAAAACTAGAGAACTATACCTGATTATCCTTGTACTTCCTATACCCTGTCTCTCTCTTTATAAGTCGGAACAGTTCTAAATTTCACCTTTTTTTTTTTTATTAAATCCGTCCATCCACCCATTCACAACCCCTTTTTCCCCATTTTTGCGCAAGATGTCGAGGTGTCACTTCAGCAGTGACAATCATCTACAGCCAAGGTTTACAGTGCCAGGTGGCTAGCCCTGCCATGGTGATGCTTATTGTATATGTATAACTAAAATAAGAGTAGCAGTCAAACATTGATACTATGAATTAAGTTCATCATAGCCATCCTTGACTTTTTCAGTACTACAAAGCTCTTACACTAAAGGTTTCTACCCTTCATAAAAGTATTGCTCAGCAACATAAACAACATTGTTGTATAAAGAAACATAATAGTAAACACTGCCATTGCAGATTCCTTGAAATACGTCTTAATAAAAAGCCACTTAAATATTTTGTGTGAACATAAACATTCACTGAAATTTTATTAAAAACTGAAGTATTTAGGAAGAATTTTTTTCAATCCAAATTCCTTATTTACGAGAGAAAGGGCTGATCAAAGAAAACAGGGACTTAATCTATCAGTAAGTTAAAGTTAAACATAAAACAGGAATGCAGGCAGCCATAAAGAGTTATGCAATTCTCTCAACAGTCCCCAATTTTGACTCTAATTTTAGGTCTGTTCCTCTTAAAACTGGTGTCTTGTTAGAGAAAAGGTGATCAACTACACTTAACAAATAATGATGGTAATCAGAGATCTAGACTTATTTGAATTAATAAAGAAGTTATGTACTTACCATAACATTCCATCTGTACTGTTGATTTTTCATTTCTCCTCAAATATGGGGTTTGGATCTGAACCATCAGATCTGGCGCGGCCGTTACTAAGCTTGTGGCAACCAAAAAGCTCTTCGGCACCTCCCCTTACCCACAACGCAACTCTCCCTGTTACCTCAGATCATGTTTGCTAGGATTATCACCAGAAGAAGAAATATATAAAACATTTTTATATGAGAGGATTGTATGGAGAAAATAAAAAAGTGACATAAGTTATGCTTCCCATTCTACCAGAAACCAAAGTTGGGGGCTTGGAGGGAGGGCTTGTGAGCAGAAATGAAAAATCAACACTACAGATGGAATGTTATAGTAAGTACATAACTTCTTTATCTGATATTGTCAATTTTTCATTTTGTCCTCAAATATGGGACAGAATCCCCAGCTACCTTCACCCTCGCTGTACTCACGGAAGAATATTCATCAGAATCATCGAACCAAAGGTGGCTCCTCCCTTGGAGACCAAATCCAACCTGTAATGAGTGATAAAGGTATGGTGATTTGTTCAAGTGCCTGCTGCACAAATTTCATCCATGGATACATTACCCAGAAAAACTGCTGAAGTAGCCACTGCCCTGGTTGAATGAGCTCGGACAGGTCTGGTGGCTATACCTTGTTTGGTGTAGATGAAATTAATGCAATCAGATAGCCATTTCGCTAAAATAATCTTGGACACCGGCAGGCCCTTCCTAGGGCCAGAAAAAGAAACAAACAATTGATCTGCCTTCCTAAATTCTTTTGCCCTGTGCAGATAAAAATGCAATTGTTTATGGACATCCAACAGATGCAGTACACATTCATCTTTATTTGTGAAGTTAGGGACGAACATGGGCAAGTTAATGGTTTGATTAATATTTGTTTCAGAAACAACTTTAAGTAAAAAGGAAGGGTTGGTGCACAAGGAAACTCTGTCTTTATGAAAAATAAGGTATTGATGTTGGGAAGATAAGGCCTGAATTTTTGATATTCTTCTAGCTTAAGTAATGGCTACTGGGAAAATGGTCTTTGAAGACAAAAAATTTATATCACATGTCGCTGCAGGTTTAAATGGGGGTTGCACTTTAAACCGTAGCATCAAGTTAAGATCCCAAGGAGGAGAGGGATCTTTGTGGGGAGCCCTCAGTAATAAGGTCCCTTTCAAGAAAGTCTTGCAAAGCTTGTTGGAGATCAGTGACAAGTTATGTTTCCCAAAGTGAAAAACAGAGATAGCTGCTAACTGCACTTTAATAGTAGAGGCCACCGCTCCATTGTCAAAGAGGTGAGCCAAAAATTCTAGAATGGAGTGAATAGGAGCCGTGAAGGGATCTACATCATACTGCTGATCCCAGGTTGCAAACCTCTTCCATTTGCTTCTATACAGCTTTTGAGCAGATTGTTTATGAGAAGATATCAAAATACGACAAACTGGAGAGGAGTACATAGGTTGTCTGGCTATAAATGGAATTGAAGAAACCAAGATGTCAGCTTGAGGTTGGACAGATCGGGATAAATCATTCCTGTCAGGTGCGACAGAAGATCTGGGGAGGGTTTCAGAATCCAGGGTCTTTCCTGTAAGTGAGGCCAAAGGAACATAAACCATATCTGTCGAGGCCAAAAACGGGGTAATGAGGATTACTGTTCTCTTCAACCTCTCTGCTTTCTGTGTGATGGTATCCCTTGGAGACTCCCCGATTTGATTAGGGCAAAGTAGCTGCTGCATTTGTTGTTTAGATGGGATGCAAAGAGGTCATAGCAGGGTTGGTCTCACCTGTGGAAAATTTCTTCTGCTTCCTTTGGTTGAGGGACCACTCGTGAGGCATTAGAATGGATTTGCTCAATCTGTCCACAATCAAATTGGACTTTCCTGGAATGTGCATTGCTACAAGAAAGCAGTTGGATGAGATCATCCATTGCCAGACTCCGAGCGAGTCTTAACACAAGGGATATGATCTGGTTGCTCCTTGTTTGTTTATGTACCAGACTACAGAAATGTTGGCTAACTGAATCTACACTGTTCCCAGAGGAAGAACAGCTTGAAAGCTCTGCAATGCTAGGAGCATTGCCCTCATCTCCAGGATGTTTAAGTGTAAACTGGCCTCATCGGGAGACCAGGTGCCTTGAACCATCCTCCCCAGACAATGCCCCACCATCCCCCATCTGGGAAGCATCTGTGGTCACCATGGCCTGAGGTTGCGGGGAACAAAGGGTCAACCCCGCATTACTTGATCTGACTAAATCCACCAAGATAGGGCTGTTCTGCAGGTGTCTGTAATCAGTATCTGGTAAGACAATGGTTGGTGAATAACTGACCATTGCGAAGCCAGAAGCCACTGTAGTATTCACAAGTGAAATCTTGCCAGCGGGACTAAGACTATAGCAGCTGCCATTGAGCTTAGAGCCTGTAAAACATGATAAGTTGCTATCTTTTTGTTCTGGAGTAGCTTGTGTGTTTGGTGCCTGATTGTTAGTACTCTGGAATGCGTCTTGCAATCATCTGTTTTGTGTCCAAAACTGCTTCAATAAACTTCAGTGTTTGAGTGGGATCCAAGTGTGACTTTTCGTAATTTATGGTTATACCTAGTTCTATACATAATTGGATAACAGAGTCTCTTGCCCAAATAATTAGATGCCTGCTTGGAGTGGAAATGAGCCAGTCATCCAAGTAGGTAAACACCCAGAATCCTTGTTGTCTCGTGAGCCGCTACCACTGCCATGCACTTGGTGAACAACACCCTGGGCGCCGTGGTAAGAGCAAAGGGCATCACTCTGAACAGGTAATGACTGGCTCCCAGCCAGAAGCGCAAGTACCTTCTGGATTGCCTGTCCATTTTTATGTGATAGCACACATCCTGAAGGTCTATGGCTCATCCAGTCATCCTCTTCCAGAAAGAAAATATGGATTGTACTGTGACCATTCAGAACTTGGGGCATTGAACTGATTTATTTAGTCTCCTGGATTCCAGAATTGGTCTCCAGTCCCCCGTTTTTCTTTGGAACTAAAAATAACCTTGATTAAGTTCCAAATCCTCTTTGGTCTGTGGGGACCTCTTGGATGACTCTTTTGTCCAGCAGTTTTTGAATTTGAATGACTGCTTGATCCCTTTGGCTGGGTGGAATGTCCAGGATTTTTCTGATTGTGGGGGTTGATTGGAAAAAGGGATTATATATCCTCTGGATATTATCCTCTGCACCCATAAATTGGTGGTTATTTTAGTCAGGCTCTCTGGTGCAGGGATAGTCGACGCCCGATTGCCTCCAGATAAGGTATCTGAGGAGCGGAAAAAAATATGCCCATGGCAGAAAGGGTCTTACTCTCCTTCTCACACCTGGATAACATGCCTTTAACCTTGGGTCCAAAAAGGGATTTTCCGTCAAATGGAGTGTTGACAAACGAAGACTTAAAAGGCTCTGTGCAGTCACACAGATGCATCCAGACATGCCTCCTCATCGATAAGCAGGAACCCATCACTCTACTCTTTCCTTCAGCTGTATGAGTGGTAAGCCTCATGGAAGAGTTAGCTACAAAAAAGTAGGGTTGCCACCTGGAAGCAACCTTCTCTTGGACTCCCTCAGCTATGGCCCTCTCAAGGGTACCTGAAAGCTCCTTTATCAGATCCCTTTGCAATTTGGTGAAATGGGAAAGGTAGTTCAGTGACTGTAAGGCAAAGGTCACCGAAGAAAAGACTCACTTCCTGCATCTATCCATCACCTTGGAATCCTTATTCAGGGGATGAATAGTGGAACTTTCTTCTGATAGTTCCTTTTTGGCAGCTGCTGCCACCACCATGGCATCTACTGCAACCCCCTTTTGTCCAAAAAGTTTTGTCAGCTGGTGCAGTAATAATCTTGTTTGGTCTCCGGGGAATTGGTTCATTGGAATCTGGGCTCTCCCACACCCTCTGTGAGATCAACTCAATGGGCTCAACAGTGGGTGGAGTGACCCAGGAGGCAAGACGGTCGGGATCTGAAGGCCACCAGGTACACCGACTCCTCAGGTGAAGGATTACTGGACTGCCACCCACCTATGTATTGCAAGATCACCAAGATGTCCCCAAAGGAAACATCCTCAGGAGGTGACCGTGGGGATCCTTCTCCCTCACTACGGTCAGTGTCTTCTGTGGCTGAATCCTCAGTGGAGTCCAAATGCTTTCTCTTCAGTTCCTCTTCTGAGGGACCTCCTCAATGGGATACTCTGGGGAGGTATCAGAAGAGGCAGGGGTACCCTTATGGGTATCCTAGGGCCTAAGGTCCCGCTGTCCCTGTGGAATGTCCTGGTCAGAAAAAGTGGACATGGGGTGTAGATGGGGCTGAGGATCCAAGGGGGGAGGTGACTTCCTAGTTTCTGAGGCAGCTACAGCCCTCTCCAGAGCCCCAAATGCTGATTGCTCCTGAATGGAGAGGGAGTCCATCTTCGACAAGCCATGCTTGTGGGAAGGAGTACTCTCCAGCTCCGAAGACAGGTCATCCGGGGTTGAAGCTGGCGCAGGGGTCACCTGTGCAGAAGCCCCGAGGTGCAGAGACTGCTCAGAACATCTGGAAGTCAACAGCACTCATGGTCCACCAGGCTCGCTACGGCTCCAAAAGCTCCCTGGCTCCGAGAAGGCCTAAGAGCTCCAAGCAAAAGTTCAATCTGAGGAAAGGTGAACCCTCTTCACCAAACCATGCCAACTGTGGGTAAATACAGCATTACCCTCACCCAGCCATGGGTTATTGCTATATTACATAACCTTGCAGAATACATTTGTTATAATGCAGAAAGTTGCCTCTAAAAATTGTCCCCAGGAGGTATTAAGGAAGGGGATGAGTAAAAGGGATGAAGTAGTGACATTAACAGTTTCTGGTTGTATCCAGCCTTACCTGCTCAATATGAATTGTAAATCTGACTTGCTTTCTTTTATGCAGCTTTTTTCTTTGCTATAAATGGTTTCATATTATCTCTTCTGATAATAAAGAGCATGAGTTACACACATTTCTTTAAATAAGGATCAACAACTTTATCTTTCGTTTTTAAATCAGTAATAAAACAACAATAATAATTATAATAATAATTACATAATCTGTTTCACAAAAAAATGACTTTGCATCACTGGAGCATTAAATAATATAACCCTGACATCCTTAATGATATCCTTAAATTGTGCAAGTCTTTTAAAAATTACCCCCATGTGTCACACAGATGTGGAATCATCTACACTACCATATGCATATCTCATTGTGTGAACTATTTTGTCCACTGTGTCAAATAACTTTTCTGCTCTATTTGTAATATTACTAATAGGAGCAGGCAGCAACTTTTCTTGGACTCCTCTAAACCGCAACATTACTTTAGAAACATGTAAGTTAAATAGTCAGGTTCCCTAAAAACTAATGTACTAGATGTGTATATAATTTTTACCATTTGTACACTAATCTAGAATCCTTAGCAAAGAGGGAAGGGACAGTTTTCTCACTAAGTTGTATTAACTAAGATCATTCTCATGATCTGTATAACTCCTGTATATCCAGAAGAGATTTACACATCCTTTCTACCTTTCTGGGGGACAGAATTACGGCTGTTTTCAAAGCATCCTGAACGGTGTACTAAAATGACAGTGCTGTACAGCTTGAATCTGAAAAAAAATTAAAATACCTAACTATTAAAAAGAATGCAAGTATGTGTGAAGAAAGCTGTTTCACTGTTTCTGT
>NC_056731.1:949176219-949201219 GCF_019279795.1 Protopterus annectens | reverse complement strand
GACAAAATATTGGGTGAGCTGCATGAAATGGATGTGTAGGCATCTGCAATAATCAAAATACTGTCAGTCTATGGTACTGGAGCAGTAGCTGTGGTACACACACTTCTGCTCATCTGTCTATACACACACACACACACACACACACACACACACACACACACACACACACACACACACACACACACACACACACACACAGTTAACTGCAGTGAGAACAGAACCCCTACCTATATAAGTACACAGACTACAGAACACAGTACGTTATGCAAATGCCACGGCACAAGTCTGACTTTTCTAAGACTGCAGGTGAACTTATAGTAGATGACATCAGCAGGCCATGTGGGAGACAAAATGTTGGGATGCCTACACAGGCTCATATCTTCATATGTTCATAGGAGGCTACTAGCCTAATGGCCCTATGGTATTTAGAAGACTAGCTGTGTAAAAACACAAGTACCTTTACTGAGCATAGTTGGATGGTCGTTGTTAGCAGAGCAATTTTGTGAGCAGCAGCAAATGGCCCTGTCCATGAGAGACATAGGTTCCATGCCAGAGGTGACTTTACAATCACCCAACCAGTAGTCATGGTTGCACTTAAACAGGGTCATTGAGGAGTACTGCTTCACATATTGTGGGAGCCTATTGCAGAGAAATGTGAGTCACTGGGGGATACATCTGTCTCCCTGGCATGTTCTGTTTATGTCACAGGCTAGGTTGAGAACCCTGGGCCAAGTTATTCTTGTCCCATCTGATTTGCAGATGTCCAGCATTTCCAGGAGGGCAGGGTTTGAGACTGCTCTGTAGGGCAGGCATAGGTTGTCTCTCAGCAGCCCGCATGACACTGAGTACAGTGACAAGTCTTTCAGCTGTTCCATGTATGTCATGTTTGGAGGTCCTGTGTTTTCTTCAATTTCTGCAGTTGTTTGGTGAGGTACAGACAGAAGGGAGAATTATACTCAGTTAGTGGCTTGATAAGGGTAGAGTACAGCAGAGGTATGACCACTCTGGTCTTGGATGTGATGTCCATAGGTAAGATGTGTGCAATGCAGAATGTGTGTGTCACCACTATGGACACATAGTGATGAAAGTGTAAACTGCTATCATGTGTTCCCAAGTCTCACAACACTGTATTTGAGCTTAGAGGAGTACTATACATATCATAATTAGCAGGGGTACTTCATTGTCAATGGGGACAATGAGCCACTGTATGCTTTAAGGTTCAGTCCGTGAGTTTGGCGCCAATCATTTGTGTGTGGCACCCCCTTCCGTAATATGTTACCATCACTGGGGGACTCTATATGAGTGCATCCAGTTACCATTCTTCTGCAAACTTGGTAAACCATGGGCCATCTACTGTTGCCTGCACTTCAGGGAAGTAGCTTGCAAACAGTTGAGGGCCCAGCACAGATCTTTGTGGTATTCTAATGATAAGTGGCTAGTGGTGGAGGTGCAGCCCCCAACTATGACATTGTATTATGTCAGTGAGCCAGTTGCCTATCCCCCTACTACTGTACGGTTTAATTCCCACATGGGAGATACTTACTATGACACATACATGGGGGATAGTGTCAAAGGCCTTGGATAACTCAACATAGGCAGTATGTCATGTTATCCCTCATCCAGGTCTTTGGGGTCAGTATCCAAGATGTCCACAAGGTTCAATGAGCAAGATCTACCCTTGACAAAAACAAAATGAGTAGGGTCAAGTGTGTTGAAGGTCAAGTCCCTCTAGATATGTCCATACTGATTCCTTCCCTAGTCTTGCAGATAGGGCTTCTTAGGTGTATGGGCCAATAGTTGTACTTCTGCAAGTTACCAGACTAATGTGTATCGCATAGCACACAACATATATTACGTTTTGTAGTGTGGCTGATACATGTGTGGAAAAAGTACTGAGACCCCAGGGCTGCAATGCTTGGGGGTGCCAACACATGGATGTATTGTAAATATGTGACATATTGTTATATAGGGCCCTCAGTTTGTAATGTTTCAATATGTCATTTCATGCCATACATAGGAAACAGACAGTAAACAGCAGTAATACAGCATAATATGTACATTTCCATAGTGGTGAGCAGCATGTTTGCTCGACAGTTAGCAAAGTGCATACACATGTGAGCTACAAGTTTGCACATAGTTAGCACTGCACAAATGTGAGCTGCATTGCTAACATCTGACAGTACTGAGTCTATGAAATACACCTTCTGCTTAACTGACTTTGTGGTAGAATGTGATAATGCACTGACGTATTCCTTTTTTGGACCAGATGGTACTGGGTTCGAATACAGGTGTATGTAACACTTTAAAATATTTTTCACAGAGTGATAATGCTATGACATGAATTTTTTATATGAGACATGTTGCTGTGTCTTAGCATAGCGCAGTGGTGTTAAGTAGCATTGCACAGGGGTAGATGCACCTGCTTGCTGCCGCTCACTGTTGGTGCACAATGCACACCTCCGTGCAAACATGGAGCCCAAAAAGTGAAGAGATCCATTGCTTTTCCAGCAACTTATGTGTGGTGTGTGTGATTCCATTGTTTGACCAGATTAAAGGTGCTAAAATGGGGTATACAGGAAAGTGGTGAAATGGGGAGCAAGCAGGGGGAAGAACAAAGGGAAAGCAGGGTAGGAATGTGCAGGAGGCAGGCAGGAAAGAACCACAGCTATCCATACCTTAACAATGTAAACTGAACATATGTGCAAAATATTGACTGTGTTTGGACTGTCACCTTCAGAGAAAGGTGTGACCACAACGCAATCATGTTGTACAGCCAATTGGACCAAATTAAGTGTGTCAAGAAAACAATGGGTCAGGTAGGTTGGGTAGGTGACGAAGCAATTGGAGAAAGACAAGGCAAACAATACATGAGACAAGAACGGTGATGGACACAAAAGGTTGGGGGACACCATGATTGGGGTGAGGGTGGGGGCATCCCAAACACACTGTCATCAAGCTGAGTGACAGTGAGAATGTAGTCCTCACACACTGGACTGTCATCACTGTCACCTCACTCCACTGCTGTCTGGAGTTCTTGATGTCTCCTTCTCACCCTCCTAGTACTATGCATAAGGAGAGTGAGCAGCCTCTCCACTGGTGTAAGTGTGCACCAATGGTGCGGCGCTCAACCTTACGCACCATCCCTGGCAACTCTTTGTGGGTGATAAAAATCACCACCTCTACCACTGCTCCTGGAGGGAACCACTGGACCAGTCTCCAGGCCAGGACTACCTGAGGGTACAGGTAGCGCAGGAGTAGCAGATGCAGTGCTGCCAGGTTCACTCCCAGATGTGGTGGGCATCGGTGTTGGAGCCAATGGGGGGGAGAGGTGTATCCTGTCGGACAGGCCTACCCCACTGTGCTGTGGAGCATTTAGTGATGTGGTACCCATAGATGACATGGACACATTTTGATAACACATAATAAAATGAAAAAAAAAAAATAAAAAAATAAAATAAAATAAAAGCAAAATAAAATAAAAAACATTTTTACAATAAAATAAAATAACATAAAAATAAAAAAATCATAAAATAAAAAAAGACACAAAATATTTTTATAAATAAAATGAAATAAGAATAAAATAAAAAGAGAGATAAGGTTAGTACCTTCATATGTGACATACAATGCATTAATACAATTATTTGACTCCACTATCTTAACTTTTACATTTAAGACTACCACCTCATAGCAGATGCACACTATACTACAGATTGCAGCAAGTAATCCTTGATATGTGCATATATTGATCATATGACTGTTCATTTATACAGATTACAGTTTACAGCATGGCATTTGTGCCACTGGTACAGAGGTTTTAATTTAATTTAAATATTATTGAAGAATTAACAGTATTGCATAACTGGAAAGTGTGCCATTTAAACATACAATCTCTGACTAAAGTCTAATACTGTACACTTGGTTTGTGCTACAGATTAATGCTTGCCTTTACAGTTGAGATACGCATGCCCAATTTGATACAACTCTATCAAATACCAAAAAGCTATCTTTAAGTTTTAATGCTACAATAACAGTACTCTTGTGCTGTATCCATACCACGTTTCCCTCATCCTCGCCCATCTAGCCCCCGTGAGTTCGGCTACTGCACTCACGATCACCTGCAGCTCTGGAAACAGCAGAACAAAAGACCATTATGAATACCGGTCTTGCCTATATTCAGCTTTCTAAGCCTTACAAGTACTCTCTGTTGATGATACTTACACAGTTTTGGGATGTCCTCAGTCTTAAATTCCTCAATCCAGTGATAGATTGTATCCTTCTTCCTCCTCCATATGTCATTATAATGATGGCTACATTGCTTTCCAGTGCGCAGGACACTGGTGGCACTGGATACAGCCTGGGTTAAACTATCCCAAGCCTCTGACTTATACTGGGAGCCAGAACAGTTCCCCTGCTGAAGCCTTTGGCTGTGGTTCTTAACTAAGAGTCCAATAAAAATCCTGGAGTTCTGGACACCCGACCTCTGTGCTCTAAACCAGTCACCTTCTCCACAAATGCCTGCCATGTCTGTCATGGATCTACAGCAATGGAGACTGATGCTTTCCCAGCAATTCCAGTTATCACGTTTACTGGAGTGCGCACACTATTTGAAACTATAGCACTCCACTTACCATCGTTCAAACTCATTGCTTGGCAGTGTGCACCCCTGAGCAACATGTCTGCACAATGATAAGAGAAGAGCAGTAGTGAGGCACTACAAAACTGCAACAAAAATTCCAAGGTTACTGGATGTACAGGCAGTTGTGTATGTGCATTAGGCAAATGTGAAGGTCATGCCTGTCCAGACAGCAGAATTATACTTACAGGAATATAGTACACAGTATACTCACAGTCATACATCTGATAATAAATGTGATAATACATACATAAATAAATAAATAAATAAATAACTGACACAATACTACTGTCTTAGCCTTCATACATATAATTAATATTAGCTCCACTATCTCAAGTGTTACATGTGAGAGTGACTATAAAGTGAAGTGGAACAACAGCAAAAGTGTATGGAATGTCCTGTATTTGAACCCAGGACCATGTGTATGGTAGTCCCATAATTACATCTGTTGCCACAAGAAGGTTGAGATAACACCTGTCTCTCTTTCAGTTCACTTGATATAGACTGCAATGTCACAACAGTGAAAAAAGGTTGCACATCCTGTAATAGAACCTAGGACTATCTGTACTCCAGCCCTACACTTATACCTGCTGCCACAGGACTAGTTACATGACATTCCTATTTCGCTAATCATTCTTAAGGTCTTGCTGTTAAAAGCTGTGCATTGTCGCTTAGTGGGTTTGTGCAATGCCCAGTAGCATTAACTGAATGTATCTGGTTTCTATTTTTACCTGTCTGGATCATGTCTGCTTCCTGGGGGGGTTTCAGTTGTCCAGTTTCCGCATTGCCACGCTTTGCACAAATGAGATAAATCCGACATTCATTTTCTCCATTTTATGATTGCCCTAAGCACCAAATTGTGCAAACACTGGACCCCCAAAAAAATTAGACAAAAACAGAAAAGGAGAAAAACAAAAAAGGGGCAAGTAGCTGAAATGAGGAAAATCAATGTATAACACACACACAAGAAAATAAGAAGTTATGTTCCTACCATAACGTTCCATGTTAGTTGTCTTCTCTCGCCTTCTTTCTTGCTTGATGGGTTCGGAGCCGATCCCTCGGCTCCGACTCGGCACTTGCTTTAGCTCGAGAACTCCTTTTACCAGCTCGAGGCAGCCCCATATCCCATGATGCAAGGCAGGAAGTACCCAGATCTCGTTTGTTGACAAAAGGGCAATAACACCAAGCATAAAAATACTTCCCAAAGGAAGAAGAAACTTACAGATGGAAAAAGGACCAGGTTAGAATGGTCTTTAGCATAATAGTTTCTTATACAAGGTCTGTCCAGGCCAGGGGAAGGAGGGAGGTGCAGAAAGAAGGCGAGAAGACAACTAACATGGAACGTTATGGTAGGAACATAACTTCTTAATGTTAAGTTGTCAATCTCGCCTTCATTCTTGCTTGATGGGACCGCGTCCCTAGCACCTCTATCCTGGGTGGCTCAATGGAACAAACTCTTGAGGACTGTAGAGCCAAAACTGGCTCTGTCCCTGGAGGCCAAGTCCAATTTGTAATGGGAAACAAAAGTGTGAGGAGTGGCCCAAGTGGCCGCTGCACAAATAGTGTCCAAAGGCAGTCTAGCTTGAAAAGCTGTAGAAGTAGCTAAACTCCTAGTTGAATGTGCTTTAGGTTTTGAGCACAGCTGTTTTCCCCTGATCGTATAAATTTCAGTGATGACCGAAGAAAGCCATCTGGACAAAGTCACTTTAGAAACAGGAAGGCCTTTTTTATTATCAGCATAGGAAACAAAAAGTTGATCAGATTTCCTAAATTTTTGTTCTGTCCAAATAATATCTAAGCTGACGGTGGACGCCAAGATAATGTAGCTTTTGTTCAGCTCTATCTGAATAGTTGGGAAAAATACAGGAGATCAATGGATTGATTCAGATTGTTTTTTGAAGCGACCTTAGGTAAAAATGATGGATTAGTTCTCAAAGATACTCTGTCTTTGTGAAAAACCAAATAGGGGGGTCGAACCGAAAGAGCATGAAGTTCAGACACCCTCCTGGCAGATGTAATAGCCACTAGAAATAAAGTTTTCCAAGAAAGATATTTCAGGAACAAGAAACAGCTGGCTCGAAGGGGAAGAATCAAGGATGTCAGCACTAAATTTAGATCCCACTGAGGAGGAGGATTCCTGATTGGAGGCTTTAGTAGGAAAATTCCTTTCAAGAAGGCCCTGCAGAGCCTATGGGACATAATATTATGATCTGCTATCCCAACATGAAAATTAGAAATAGCAGCCAATTGAACTCTGACTGTGGAAGAAGAGGAGCCTGCATGAAAAATCTCTGCTAAGAAGTCCAGAACTGCCTGAACAGGGGCAGTAAAAGGATCAATATTTTGGGCCTTAGCCCAATAAGAGAAACGTTCCATTTGCTCGTGTAAATCCTCCTGGTAGAGGATTTTAGTGAAGTACTATGATATCTCTAACAGGGTTAGAGATCAAAGGAAGCCTGGCTAGGCAAGGAAGTGGAGCAACCATGCTGTGAGGTTGAGAGAAGGGATTGACCGGTGCAGCTGACCGGATTGGTGAATCAGTAGATCTGGCACTGGGTCCAGATGCCACGGCTGCACCAAAAGGTGATGATGGAGGAACGGGAACCAAACTTGTCGAGGCCAGTAAGGGGCAATGAGAATCAATTTGGATCTCAAAGCGGTAGCTTTCTGGATGACCTGAGGGAGCAGAGGAAGTGGGGGGGAAGGCATAAAGAAGTCCCTGGGGCCAATCCTGGGTCAGAGCGTCTCTGGGGGGATGGCCTGATAGAGGGAAGAGGCTGAAGAAGTCTGGACATTTGCTGTTTTGGGGAGTAGCAAAAGATCGCAACATGGACGACCCCATTCCAGAAAAATCTCTTCCGCTATGGATTGCTTGAGAGACCACTCGTGAGGCATGAGAATAGCTCTGCTCAATCTGTCCGCTAGAATGTTGGTTTTTCCAGGGATATGCGTTGCTACCAGAAACCGATGAGAGGAGATCGCCCATTGCCATAGTCTGAGCGCTTCTCGACAGAAGGGGTAGGACTTGGTTCCGCCCTGTTTGTTGATATACCAAACTACAGACATGTTGTCTGTGTGGACTGCAATTGTCCCTACGGGAAGAAAGTCGTTGAGGGCTTGCAACGTTAAAAGCACTGCTCTCATCTCCAGGACATTTATGTGCAGATGGTACTCGAACGGTTGCCACGTCCATGAACCATCCTGCCCTGATAATGACCCCCACCCGATCAGGGAGGCATCCGTGGTGACAGTGGCTATCGGGACGGGGTACAAAGCACCTGCCTTGGTGAACCTGAGACGATGTGATCCACCAAGCAAGATGTTCTTTGCATGTCTGTGTCACCAGAATCTGGTGACGATAGAGCTGCTGGTATGACCACTGTGTGAACAGCATCCACTGAAGGAGGCATGTAGAATCGAGCCAGGGAAGAAGAGTAATGGCCGCAGCCATGAGACCTAATACCTTTAGAACCATTCTGGCCTGTACTTTCTTGCTGGCCAGAATGATCCTGACATGAGTCTGAATGTCTGAAACTCTTTGTTCTGTAAGGGTAGCTGACATCCGAACAGTGTCTAAGTCTGCCTATGAAGGTAATAGACTGGCAGGGCGATAAGGATGACTTTTCAAGTTGATTGAGATGCCTAAATGAGAACAAAGGTCTATTGTGTAATCCCTGGCTTGTATAAGCTGATGCCTGGTGGTGGCTGACAGGAGCCAGTCGTCGAGATACGGAAACACCTGGAATCCTTGGCGTCTCAGGTGAGCCGTGACCACTGCCATGCATTTGGTGTACACTCTGGGGCTGTAGTGAGACCAAAGGGCAGGGCTCTGAACTGGAAATGACTGGACCCCAGCCGAAAGCGGAGAAATCTCCTGGAGCGTCTGTGAATTTTGATGTGATAGTACGCATCCTGAAGATCTATTGAGCACATCCAGTTGTCCTTCTGTAAGAAGGGCAGAATTGACTGAAGAGTGACCATTCGGAATCTTGTCTTCCTGTCAGACTTGTTGAGTCTGCTGAGATCCAATATTGGTCTCCAGTCTCCCGTCTTTTGGGGACCAAGAGAACCTTGAGTAGATTCCGGGCTCTGAATGGTCTAGTGTAACTGGCTGGATGGCTCTTTTTTGCAGTAGTTTTGCGATTTCTAACTCTGCAATGTCCCTTAGACCAGGTGGTACATCTGGAAGGGAACTTGAGGGGAAGGGACTTTCCTCGAAAGGAATTATGTAACCCTTGGATATGATCGACTGTACCCATTTGTCTTGAGTGAGGGAATGCCAGGCTTCTGGGTACAGTGATAGTCTTCCCCCGACTGCCTCCAAGGAGGGACAGCCGGGCAACACCTCAGGGATGCTGAAAAGGCTGCTCAGGAAGAGACTCCCTGTTGTCCTGGTTCTTCGGACCCCCTCTGCCTCTAGAGCGGCGTCTGTTGTTGTTACCCCCTCTGCCTCTAGGGGTAAACTGACCACGTGAATCCGGCGTGACTCCTTGGGATTTACGGAACCACATCTTCCCACCCTTCTGTCCTTTGGGATAAGGCCTAGAAGGGGTGGAAAAACGGACTCCAACAGCAGAAAGAGTCTTGCCGTCCTGCTCACACCTGGTCAAGGTTTCCTTCACCTGAGGGCCAAACAAAGCTGACCCATCAAAGGGAGAATTTGTGAAGGACGCCTTAAAGGATCCATAAAATCACATAGCCGCATCCAGGCTTGGCGTCTAAGAGCCTCGCCTGTGTCTGCGTCTCTACTCCATCTGTCAGCAGCATAAGATATTAGCCGCATGGAGGAGTTAGCAATGGAATTGAGGGTTCCTAGCTGCGAAGCAATCTTTTCTTGGGCCCCTGCAGCTGTAGGATCCTGAACTACTTCTCCCAGCTCCTTCAGGATATCTCTCTGGAGTCTGGTGAAGTGACAAAGATAATTCAGCGAACGCATAGCAAAGGTCGCTGAGGAAAACATCCGCTTGCCATACCTATCCATGGTCCTAGAGTCCTTATTAGGAGGATGGACGGGCACAGAAGGATCTGCAAGTTCCTTTTTGGTGGCCGCAGCCACTACCATGGCATCAGCGGGGACACCCTTGGTAAGGAATAGTTTGTCACTAGGGGCAGTTATAAATTTAGAAGGCCTCCTAGGGACTGGCTCTACAGAGTCAGGAGCTGTCCACGCCTTTCGAGCAATAACCTGCATCAAGGGGTCGAAAGGCGGAGACACCCAGGAGGTGGAGGGCCGAGATCCAAACGCCTCTAGGTATACTGACTCATCCTCAGAGGGATTGTTGGTGGGCCAGTTTCCCTCTGTTTCAGAAGTTCTAGGATGTCTGAGAAGGAGACATCCTCAGAGGGGATCTAGGGGATCCCTCTGACTCATCAAAGTCAGTATCCAAGTGACAGACTCGGGGAGTCTACATGCTTCCTCTTACAAGTCCTCTTCCTAGGAGGATCTCCCGAAACATCAGGAGAATCCTCGGAAGAGGGGGAAATTCCCAATGGGGAAACCTGAGGCGGAGGATCTCTGGGTCCTGTAGCAAGAGTAGTGGCAGAGATGTCAACAGGTACAATAGAGGGAGGAGCTACGGGAAGAGACTGCTGACTGATACTAGTGGCCAGTACACTCTTCATCACCTCGAATGCTCCCTTCCCAGGCAGATCCGACAGGCCCCGCTCCGAAGAGCTAGGAACTCCAGGGGCCACCGAAAGGGAAGCCTCCGAGGCAGATGTCGGAGCCGAGCTCACCAAGGCCGAGGCTCCAAGGGGAAGAGCGGGCTCGGACAAGGGTCCGATGCCACTCACCCCCTCGGAGGAGACCATGGAAGCCCGACCACCGAATCCCTCTAAGGAAGAGGAGATAAGAGTAGGGGCTGAAGGAACAGAAGGGGGTATCCGTCCTCCAGCCGTAGCAGTAACCAAACCCGAAGACTCCAACTCCAAGCTCTGGGGTAGAGTTGAAGGAGGAACTGTAACGGGGTGTGGACCAACAGTCGTCTGCTGAGACGGACTGTGTAGCATTTGGGCCAGTACCTGTGACTTGAGCAATCTACTGACCACTCTCGAGGTCATGATCTGACAACCTGGATGACCTTGAAGATCGGCTCCGATGGCTCGCTCCGATAGAAGAGGCGAGGCCGAGTCGAAAGTATCGCCTCAAGGAAGGAGCCCTCGCCCTCTTCCGGGAATGGGCCATCGGACCCGATACTACAGATCCTGTCGGCACCGACTTCTCGGAGCCGACAGAACGTCTCGATGTATCGGCTCCAGCCGAGCCGATACAGCCACCAAAGTAACGGTGTCGGAGCCGATCGGAGCCGACACCGATGCCTGTGCCACATGGGTGTCGGAGCCGATCGAGCCGACACCGATGCCTGTGCCGTGGGTGTCGGAGCGGTTGGAACCGACCCACAGTGGTCAGCAGATTCGCACCAATAGCCATCGGGCCGAAGCTTAGTGGATCAGAATCGGCTCCAGCCGAGCCGATCTTGACTCTATACGAGTCGGAGCCGAGGCCACAGGCTTAGAAACAGAAGCCTGGGTCTTGGCAGATTTAGTTGACTTTTGAGGGGCGACTTAGCCGGAGAGCCCTCCGGCAAGAAGGCCCCTGAGAATCAACTTATTCCGTCTCTCCTGCAGGACTCTCTGGCTGAAGGAGTGACAAATAGCACAGGAGTCCTGCAGGTGAAGAGGGCCCAAACAGTACAGGCAAGAAGTGTGACCGTCTGTCAGAGACATCTTCTGACAGCATGAGTCACACTTCTTAAAACCTGAAACCCTCTCTTTAGACATGGTGCCCTAACACAACACACACACACCAGTCCAAATAAATTAAACTAATACCAAAAGGTATTTAGTAAAAACACCAACACACACACCCTAACAGGGGGGGATGGGATAGGGAAACTAACTGACTAAAAAAATTTAAAATAGACAGGGAATTCTGTCAGAAAAAGTTAAATTTAAAGTTAAACTATCAAAACAAATAATTTTAAACTAAAAGGGGCTTAAATGTCACAAATGTGAATTACTTACCAGGAGCTGGTAAAGAGAAGACCTCCCAAGCGAAGCGGCAAACGAGATCAGGGTACTTCCTGCCTTGCATCATGGGATATGGGGCTGCCTCGAGCTGGTAAAAGGAGTTCTCGAGCTAAAGCAAGTGCCGAGTCGGAGCCGAGGGATCGGCTCCGAACCCATCAAGCAAGAATGAAGGCGAGATTGACAACTTAACATTGATGGCTCACATCAGATATGTCTACATAGATCTGGATTTGAACTCTCACTCCAATGCGCCTTCAGAACACAGGATTGGTGCCTTTTCCCTATTTGCCACATAAACAGATCTTCAGCAAAGAATTGAACTCAATCTGCACCAACCAACTGCAACAGCAACTGTTACTTGTACATTTATTATTTCTGGATGTGATACGCCTAGTGATCACACAACCTGTCATGATTATAGCTTGCACATTTACATCTCTTGTCTTACATTTCTGTGTTTGTTGGCCATTCTTCATTTATCTTACCAGTAATCTAAGACATACAGTGTGTAAGCCATTATATATCATTGGCCTTAAAATGTGTGAGAATATTAAGTGGAAATAAGTTTGTATGCAGTTGCCAACAAATTATTTATTTTGTATTTATTTATTTATTTGACATCTGTTAACTGGGTTAGTCCGACTGGGTAGAGACCCTTTTTCAGTGGAGACCTGAGGACAAATGAAGGGCAAGTTGAATGTTAAGGAACACAACCTGTGACTTGTGTGCTGCTTACTTACATTTCCAACCTTACATCTAACACTTTGCAGATCTAACTTGACACACCCAGTGGAGGTAAGGCAGCCTGCAGTGCTGTTGTGTCTTCCTTCTCCCAACCATTAATATTCACAGTTAAAATCCATTAAAACCAAACACTGAGGGAATGCTTGCACTATGTTTTTACATTTCCTACATGGATCCAAGTATTGCGATTCAGCAATTCTAATGAGTTCACACCTCATTTGCATCTTCACCATGCTAACAGCCCTGAATCTACACCATATAAAAAGGCAACCATGTGACTAGGCAAACTGATGGTAAGCAGACTTGTTTATGGCGGGAAGACTGCACATACGCTATTTCTTCAGCTGTATTTGTACAGAGGAGTACTGAACTTCAGAAGGTATGCTTCTGTTTTAATAACTACATACTGCATATGCTGGAACATATGTAAGAAAAACTTGAAGGGAAGGAAAGGCTTTTACACTTGTATTTATATGCATTAGTTAGAAGTGTACTGATAGCATGGGCATGTCTGTCAAATAATTTAAAATTTATACAAGACTGCCAATAAATGAAAATGAAATGCTGTGTGATACATATGTACAAATGTTTTAGGGACAGTTCCTTTGATAGCACTTTCTGCATTTCAAAGATAGTTTGCTAGCAAAATTTGCCATTTTACTGTTCTTTTGGGGGGAGCAAAGGTGAGTTACTGTTATGGCACAAACAAGGATACACTATTCTTATCTGTGGGGGGAGGTGAGTTACTGTTAAGGCACAAACAAGGATATGTTTTCCTGTTACTCTCCTTGTTTTGCATTTTGCCTGTGGTTCATACTTAACATCTGTAGACTGGTGTATGTTTCTTCACGGATAATACTGAGTGGCTACCTTTTCTGTTTTATCTGGAAACAATTATTTTGTAGTTATGTGATATTTATGTGTATTATCTTTCTGTTGTCCTTTAGGACACCTAGAAGTATGCCACCCAGGTGTGCCAATCCTCTGAGACCCCCTTAGAGATGTTGATAACCAGGCTACAGTGGATGTCTTTAAGCAACGTGGTGCTTTTCTGCTGGAAAGGGGATGGGGAGATATGGTACGTAGGATGCAAAGTTGGCAACAGATAGTTGATGGCCTGAATGCCATGGGTGGCCACAGTAGGACATATTAGCAGGTGCTCCACAGGGCCAGTGAAATCATCACAACTGCATGGAGGAGAGCAGATGTAATGGGCCGTGACCAGATGGTTACAGGGGAAGAGCCTGTTAGGGAACCACCAGTAACACCCAATGAAGAGTTCCTGGCCAATATCAGGGAAACCAACAGCTCCCGGGAGAGTGCAGTACAGCATGTCCTGGATGTCGGAGCACGAGTTTCAGAGACAGCACTGCAGAGGAGAATCTCATCTGCAGATGATAAGGCAAAATTTTTATGTCAGTATTTCTGAGCAATTTAAAGAGATATTTTAGTGTGTGTTATTGATGTCAGGCCTGGTGTGTGTATTGCTGTACTGTGTATAGCATATACTGCACTATAGTAGAGTAGGTATTAATTCTTTCTGTGTCTACTGCTTTTTATCACAGGTGATCATATGACAGTGGGACTTTGGGCACTCTGCCACCTGATGTCATTGTATCAGCAAACTCTGATGATTATTGCCAAACTGAGGCACAGTGAGGGGGTGTACAGGTTAAATCTGACAGTGAAGGTTGACATAAAGCTATCCCTTGCAATTCCATTGGACACAGCCAATAGGCATACACCAACCTATGCCAGTGAGCCCTCAGATATTGGACAGGTGGAAGGCAAGGCCATTGATCAGGGAAGTGTGGCTACTGTGGCTTTGGTGCCTGCTGACTCTGGCCATAGGCAAAGTGTGGGTGAGGTGCCACACGATGGCTGATAAGGGTGCTCAGAGGGGGCCTACTGTCCCTCCTCCAACTGGTGCAGGTCTCTCTTCCTGTGCCACTCAACATATGTTTAGGGCTGTCATGGAGCATGGAGGCACAGGCACATTCCCATAGGTGCTCCAGACAAATGCTTAGGGTTGAAGATGTGGCATAGGCTATATGTGACTGCCTCCACCATCTTGCTGATTCAATCGATCGGGTGCATAACATGTTGGAACGAGGGGTGTCTGTCATGGAACAAGCACTGTCTGTGATAGAACATCTGCTGGGAGGGAAACGCCATCCTTTTGGGCATTGCTCAGCCACAACATCTGCTGTCAGCCAACGTGGCCATGACCGATAATGCTCCCATATTGAGAGCACTTCCACTGCTCTGTCAGTGAGTGAGCTGTCCACACCCAGTCATGGTCCTGGGTGTCCCCATGAAAGGAGCTCGTCCAGTAGACATCAGTCACATTCAAGTAGAAGCAGTACATCTGACTGTGGGAGTGGATAGGCCAGTGCAACTTCTGGCAGAGCCAATTCTCGTGGTTGTGGACAACAAAGATGGACTGCCATCTCTACCATGCATGGCTCACACCTGTCCGACATACCAAGATGTAGAGCCAGAGAAGAGTTTGGCTGTGTTCATGCAGACACTCACACACCCATTTCACCTGGAGGACCCCTACAGGCACACACACACACACACACACACACACACACACACACACACACACACACACTACTCATTTTGCCTCACTGGATATTTGCTGGTTTATCCAAATGTCTGCCTGCTTCTCCTACTTATTCACACGCACTCACTGACCTTTTGTGTCAGCCTAGGCTTCATTGCCCCCCCCCCACAACACTCTGTGCAAGTGATGATAACTGTGCCATATCCCTGTTTTCTACCTTTTGGAATTAGGAATACATAAGCTTTGTGTATTATTGCTCAGGGTGCATAGCTAACTTAGTGCTTAGTATATCTGCATTTGTGGTGTTGAACTGGTAATTGTACCTTTGCCTTTATATCGGCCTTGGAAAGTTAGACAGTTGATGGCATCAACATTTTCCAACTTTATAGTGAATGATCTTGTGAGGGTTGTGATGTTGGAAACTGCAATGTGTATCATTACTTTCTAACTTCTATCTTTAAAGATTTTCCAGTACAAATGTATGGTGCTAAACTGATGGCATGCAGTGATCATCAGTACTTTTGAGAGGTATGACTGTGTGAATATTTGATGCCTGAGGCCTACTACTTACTAATGGACACATAAAAGTCAAATAAGTCTCTGCTGTCACGTTAAGGTAATTTCTGTACAAATCTCCCACCTTTTACTTGCTTACTGTACCAACTAATGAAATACCACATATTTATATTATTAAACAATGTAGTCCAGGTACAGGACTTAGCTTGTAAATGCAGCAGTTGCCACAGTTTTAGTTCAGGGCTGACAAATTCTGATGCAAGCAGTACACAGCCAGTACATGGGGCGGTAATGGTTGTGTGAGTTGCCTGGCATCAATGTTACTATATGTATGCAAGTAGGAGGAAGGTTTTAGGCTCCTAAGTGGTGAGTGAGAGTGCTATGATTTGTCTCTTATCAAATGCAAGTATATACTGAGCACCCCTATGTCTGCCTACACCCACAGCAGATGATGGCTCCCCCCCTGACTTCTCATATCCCTGTGGCTGTGGTGACCTTGGCATATGTGTGCCTCTTCACCTTGGTGATCCTCCTGAAGCAGACATCAGTCACAGGACAATGTTGTGTAGCATGGCACATACTGTGAATATTTCTGTACATGTCCGTGGATTGTACTGCAGGCTCCCCCAGATGTATCTAGGCACCAGAACTGTGACATCAGCAGCCTAAACACATGCTCTATGATATTTCTGGTTTGAGCATGTGCATCATTAAGGTGTTCTTCCTTGGGTGTATGTGCATTTCTGATGGGTGTCATCAGCCAGTGCATAGCCTGCATCCTCAAGTAAATGACCCTGTGGGATATCCCTCCAATGAACCATGTGGTACAGTTGGGAGGTGTGCCAGATATGTGAGTCATGGTAACTGCCAGGGTTGCCAGCACACATGTTCAAGATGATTCCTTTGGCATTACGCATGACTTGTCAGTTGACAGACTGGTAGACATTTCTGTTTATGTATTGCCACCTTGTTCCCTGAATGGTGCCTTCATTTCTATATGTGTGCAATCTATGGCACACAGTACTTCAGGGTAATGTGCTACATGGCAGAACTCCTGCATATTTCTGGTCCTTTCCTCAGAACTACAGGGAAAATATATGTGGTCACTGGCATGTTGGAGCACAGCATTCAGGAATTGGTGGAGGATCTTGTATGCTGATGCCTGTGACAACACCAACATGTCCCCTGTTATTCTCTGAAAGGTGCCTGTAGCTAAGATTCTAAGGGCTACACATACCTTTATCTCCACTGGGATGGATTCCCCTCAGTTGGCACTGGCTCTGAGTTGAGGATGGCAGAGGTCACAGAGTTCCTGTAGTGTGTGCCTGTTCACCCTGTAGCGCTCTACAATTTCCATGTCACGCAGGTTGTGAAAAGTTAAATGAGGCCTGAAAACTCTTCTCCTTCTCGGCCTAAGCCTATTAGCAGCAGCAGCAGCATTGGCTTCAGCCTGTAGCACATACACATGAATTAAAGCAGCAGCCCCCTAACATTCTGTCTGTGTAGACTCCTCTATGTGGCTGTAATCCAAAAGTTTTGGAATTTGTGGGCAAAATCAGCACGGAGTCTACATGGATGCTTTCTAGCTTGTTGAATAGCTCCACGATTTTGTACTGGTTGATTAGTATGCAGTTCAGCTGTTTATGCTGTAATTAGCATGCCATGGTATTTCCACTGTTTGCATGGGGGTGTGTGCCTCTACACTGCACTTACTGAATCTGAATTTCGTTGCTACCATGTAGGGTTTTTTGAATCCCTCTGACTGTTTTTTTTACTGTCATCAATAGCAGAACTTTGTTCTCTGTTAAGGAAAATACTTTGACAATAAATCACTAATGTAACAGCTCATTTTACTAATTCAGACTACCAGTCAAGCTACTAAGGACATACCAATAGCCAATCTAGCAGCAGTTTACGAAACTCCAAATATAAATATACTTTTTAAAAACATTTTTAAAATGATCACACATGTTAAGCAAAAATCATATTTATCTGTCAAATAGCCAAAGTGAACACTGTATTTCTGTAAACAACTCATCATTCTGATATAATGAAGTCAACATGACACCAGAACTCTACACCAGAACTTTTAATTCTACTTAATCAGCACATATTTTGTAGTACAACAGTGAAAATTATTTTTCCGCTAGTATAAAACATCAATGGCACATGTACATTATGGATAGTCATCTAAATCAGTCACATGTATACAACATCCATTGATTAAAAATAACCTGGTTAAGTAATTAATTAAATTTGTCAGTCAACTGTTTAACACCACTACAATGCAAATACTCAGTTTAACCCTGGTAATTCACATTACACTAACTTATTTTACCACTCTGTTTCAATATACAAAAATTAATTTTATATAAACCCCCTGAAGAAGCCCCCACTTTTCCACACAATGATAATATCTTAAAATGTAAAATAATAACCTTTTCTACATTCAAACATATGCTTGTATGATGCATTAGTGCTATATTTTCTTCTTGAAATCACCTTCTGTGTATCTATCAGAATGATGGTGTAGTGTCTTTTACACTGAGAAGGCAGAAAGATGCCGTTGCATAAGACTTCGGGAATGCATGGTTGATATAAAAATATGTCTGGAAGAATATATGAATGAATTGCTGCATGTAAGAAGAAATGTGTTTTGGAGGTATATAAGAAATTAATTGCTGCTCCCTGAAGCAATCAACAGCTAACAGCATCTGCAGATTTACTATTTTGCCCCACATAAGGAACATCAATTCTTACTTGTTAGCTAAAGCAAACTGGCTAACAATAAGACAGAGATGTACACTATTAAATGCATCCCTAATCTACAAACTTATGAACCTAGATATATCCCCCTTTTCAAAGGCTACCCTCCACCTATAGTTTAAGATCCTAAATATCCTCTACCCCCAACTCTCACAAAGAAACAATGTATCCATTACAGACCACAGTTTCTTATCAATGCATAAGGGAACAGCTAACCAACTCAACTGAAAGAAATCCTAATCTTTGTTGATATCCGTAAACAACCCAATACATTCTATTCAAAGAAGCTTCTGGTAAATGCTTTACAATGAGACAGTAACTGAGTTATTCACTAATAACATGCTTATACCATTTTATTGCTTCCTACACAAACTCCACTACTTAATTCTTTTGTGTCTATTTAAATATGCAATAAGATGCAAAATGTTGTGCATTGTACAAGTATTACCGAAAGCCCAGGGACATTGTGAGGCATGAGCTCAAAGGGTGAGTGCCTTATAATCCCTTGGTGTTTAGTAATATCTGTACCATGTACACCCTCAAGTGGCTTACAGAGCTTATAAAACTGATATCTGCAATTTTTCAATTTGAGTTTTACACTTACAAATCTACATATGATAATTATATGTTCTGTAGTGTAAAATACTTCCTTCACCCATTTTAACCAACTTTCTCAATGCTGACCCACATCTAGTTAACCTGTTGCAGGCTCTGGTGATGTGCAAGCGCCTGGTAAAAGGATTTTTCATTACCTTATTAACTTGTGTGAATAAATAAACTACTCACTCAGCACCCTATAAGCCTCCCAACTGTACACAATCAAGTCCTTCTTGAAGCTCTAGAAAACTGCAGCTAATCCTGGGTTTTCCCCACTGCTCAATTTACTTGCATGTGCCGTTATTTAATATTAATTTTGGAAAAAAAAAAAAGTTATTTGCCCTGTCACCCGCTGCACATCACTAAGATGCTCTCATAGTTTCCCCAACTCTCCCCACACTGGTCAGTTCAAGCAACTAGCATGTCACCCCATTGCACACATTTTTTCTTTTTTTCTAATGTGCTACTTAATCTAGCTAGCTGATCTTTTTTTCCCCTCTTTCTCTCCCCTCTCTTCAAAGCTAAATCTGAAGAAAGGGTTTTTTGTTTTTACTCCTAATGGCCACAACTCCTAGCCAAGCTATTTACTAGGGGTGAAATACATGGAAGCTTACCCTACAGGAGTTAAAAACTCACTGATTGTTCCCGACGGCTGCCTGTGTAGTCCGGGTCCTGAACCCTTCTCCGTTGTTACCGATGCTCCAACCAATTTGTATTTTCTACCCAAATCTGTCCTCCCATCATGCCCTGCACCATTTAAAAATTTCCTGTTAGTTTCTCCACCATTCTTTCTCAATGCTGCCCTGTGTCTAGTTAACCCATTGCGTGCTCTGGTGATGTGCAAGTGCTAAAAGGGTTTTCCACTACCTTATTAACTTGTGTGTAGGTATGTTTTTTTTCAATGGAAATGACAAAACATTGTGTCCAATGTTGGTTTTCCTACTCTGTTAAACAGTATGTAAGTGTGTTTTTTTTAATGCAATTGACATTATACTGCTTTTAGGAAATCGAACAACTCTGCGATTTAGTTGGTGCATTTCATAGTATGTCTCTGGACGCTTGTTTAACTGTGCTTATTCTTATGCTGTTCTGGATGCTAGGATAACTAGCCCCAGTTAAGCGATTTAATCATTTACAGTGTCGCATTTCAAATTAGCTAGTCAATTTGTGTAAGACAAAGTAATTTTTCACTGCAACTGCCTGTATTGTCCAATGACCAATGCTTTGCTGTTTTGACTTGGAACTGTTTGCTTTTCACATTTAACCTTGTATCTCTGTTTCTGCTTTGCTATTATTGACTTGGAACTGTTTGCATTTTATATTTAACCTCATATCTCTGTTTCTGCTTTGCTATTATTGACTTGGAACCATTTGCTTTTTATATTTAACCTTGCATCTCTGTTCCTGTTTCTGTGACCTACTTTCCCCCTACAAGTTCCACTTTTCACTCTCTTATTCCTCCTAATTTCTCTTAACCTACCTACTCTACTTTATCCTTTTGTCTCCTACTACTCCAGTGCTCCATCCAGTTTCTCTCTCCCTCGCTCTGCTACTCTCTACCTCTTCCTGAATATCACTATGTCTCCTGTTCTCCCTCTCTCCTTTTACTACCTTCCCTCCTTCCTATTTTACATCGGCAATCCTCCACTGCAGTTAAATTCTGATTTATGTTAGAAATCCTTATTCTCCTAACCTTTTTGCCACTCTCTCCTCTTCATGGGAATAAGTAAGCTACTCACTCACCGCCCCCACAAGTCTCCCAACTGCACACAATCAAGTCCTTCCTGTAGCTCCAGAAAATTGTAGCTAATCCTGGTTTCTTCCCACTGCTCAATTTACTTGTATATGCCATTATTAAATATTAATTCTGAAAAAAGCAGCTGATTGACCTGTCACCCATTGTACATCAACAAGAAGCTCTCATAGTTCCCCCAACCCTCCCGACACTGGTCAGTTCAAGCAACTAGCCCCATTGCATAGTTAACATTCTGTTTCCTTTTTTCTACTGTGATACTTAATCTAGCTAGCCGATCTTTTATTTTCCCTCTTTCTCTCCCCTCTCTTCAAAGCTAAATCTGAAGAAAAGGCTTTCTTGTTTTTAATCCTAATGGCCATAACGCCTAGCCAAGCTGTTCACTAGGGGTAAAACACACAGAAACTTAGCCTACAGGAGGTAAAAAAATCACTGATTGTTCCTGACAGCTGCCTCTGTAGTCTGGGTCCTGAACCCTTCTCTGATGTTACCAACACTTCCAACCAATTTGTATTTTCTACCCAAATCTGACCTCCATCATGCCCTGCGCCACTTAAAATGACCTATTAGTTTCCTTGCTATTCTTTCTCAATGCTGCCCTGCGTCTAGTTAACCTATTGCGTGTTCTGGTGATGTGCAAGTTCCTGGCAAAAGGGTTTTTCACTATCTTATTAACTTGTGTGCAAGTACGTGTTTTTTCAATGGAAATGACAAAACGTTGTGTTCAATGAAAGGATAGCTCTGTTGGTTTTCCTACTCTGTTAAATTGCGTGTAAGTATTTTTTTCAATAAAATTGACACTGTACTGCTTTTAGGAGATAGGATAACTCTGTGATTTAGTTGATGCATATCATAGTGCATCTCTGGACGCTTGTTTAATTGTGCTTATTCTACTGCAGTTCTACATGCTAGGATAACTAGCACTGCTCCAGTGGTTGTCACATCCTTTTTATTCTGTTAAGAGATTTAACAATTTAGAGTGTCACATTTCAAATCAGGTAGTCATGTGTAAGGCAAAGTAATTTCTCACTAAAACTGCCAGTATTGTCCAACGACCAATGCTTTACAATTTTGACTTGAAACTGTTTGCTTTTTACATTTAACCTTGTATCTCTGTTCCTGATTTGCTATTATTGACTTGGAACCATTTGCTTTTTGCTTTTTATATTTAACCTTGCATCTCTGTTCCTGTTTCTGTGACCTACTTTCCCCCTACAAGTTCCACTTTTCACTCTCTTATTTCTCCTAATTTCTCTGAACCTACCTACTCTACTTTATCCTTTTGTCTCCTATTACTCCAGTGCTCCTTCCAGTTTACCTCTGCCTTGCTCTTCTACTCTCTTCCTCTTCCTGAGTATCTCTATGTCTCTTGTTCTCCCTCCTGCCTTTTACTACTTTCCCTCCTTCCTCTGTTTTACATCAGCAATCCTCCACTGCAGTTAAATTCTGATTTCTATTAGCAATCCTGATTCTCTTAACCTTTTTGTCTCTCCCCCCTCTTCATGGGAATAAGTAAGCTACACACTCAGCATCCTACAAGCCTCCAAACTGTAAACAATCAAGTCCTTCCTGAAGTTTCAGAAAACTGTAGCTAATCCTGGTTTCCTCCCACTGCTTAATTTAACTGTATGTGCCATTATTTAATATTAACTTTGAAAAAAAAAAGTTGTTTGCCCTGTCACCCACTGTACATCACTGAGATGCTCTCATAATTCCCCCACCCCTCCCCACACTGGTCAGTTCAAGCAACTAGCATTTTACCCCATTGCACAGTTAACATTTTTTCTACTGTGCTACTTAAACTAGCTAGCTGATTTTTTTTCTCTTTCTTTCCCCTCTCTTCAAAGCTAAATGTGAAGAAAAGGGTTTCTTGTTTTTACTCCTAATGGCCATAACTCCCAACCAACCTGTTCATTATGGGTAAGACACATGGAAGCTTAGCCAACAGGAGTTAAAAACTCACTGATTTTTCCTGACGGCTGCCTCTGTAGTCTGAGTCTACCCGCTCTGCTTGCCCTCTCTACTCTCGGGCTTACTCCACTACCCTACCCCACCCCTATTCCCACCTACATCCACTCGCCTTAAATTTATAGTCTACACACCCTGAATTTACTCCACCCCCTTCCTCTCCCATAACCAACCCTATTCCTCACCATATCTTAAAACACCCCTTACACTCTTACATCCTAACTTTCCCCCTCCATACTCCTGCTTTGAATAGCCAGCCCCACATAAAACTACTCCCCCACCCATTATCCAACCACACCCCTGCTTACTTCTCTTTCCTAATCCCACCTAATCTAACTCCAGTTACTCAAAACATTCATAAATTATTTCACTCTTAATCTTCCTCTGCTACTCTTAGCATTCTTACTCCTTTCCCTTGCATAACAAACTTACGCAGCTAGTATCCCACTACTAATTCCCTACACTAACCAAACTACCCACCCTCTAACTACAGCACCACCACACAACACCATGTTTCACATCTATCTATCCCACTAATCATTTTTCTCACATTAACGTCTTACCATACCACACTGTCATACAGCCTTCTCCTACACTCACCCTAACCTTTAACGGTAATAATACTACCCAATCATACATTATCTCCCCATCTCTTTATAATCTCTCCTACATACATCTCCTAAGAACCAAAATACTTCCCTACACCTCTCCTCTCTCTCTATCCTAAAGATAAACTAAAACACCACACCTATTATTATAACCATGAGCAAATTATCTTTTTTCACAGTCTCTCTTCTACTAGGTGGAGACATTCACCTCAACCCTGGCCCATTTACCTCTATACTCAGCCCCAACCTACCTTCACTCCAACCTTCTCCCCTTCCACCTTACCGCATCCCTCCCCACTACCTATTCTACCCCCAATAACATAACCATATATGCAATGAACACACAAAGCCTCCCCAATAAAACCAGTGGAATCTATTCATGGATAGCTTACTTGTTGTGTCTTTCGGCTTTTCCCGGTTAGGGGTTGCCACAGCAAAACTCCGGTCCGCTAATGATTGGCAGTAGATTTTTACGTGCCGAGTTGCCGGCCCTGACGCACAACCTTCAATGAAGGTATGCCCATTCATGCATATCTCCACATAGAAGACGCTCTAGCTGAGAATCGAACAGGACAACGTCTTACTGTGAGGCGACAACGCTACTGCAGCACCACCACCGCAGTATACTCATGGATAGCTTACTAATCTCCTCATATCCTAACCTTATCTGAAACTTGGCTAAAACCATATATCTCAAAAATGAAATCTTACCTCCTGGATACAACATATACTGGACAGACAGAACTCCCCAAAAATGGGAGGGGGTTGCCATTCTCTTCTCTGAGCAACTACACCTCTCCTCCTTACCTGCTCACCTAGCTGAGCTACTAATATTGTCACTTAAATATACATAAAAAAATGTGCATTAGTCTCCAGTTACTTCCCACCAGGTAATAACATCCACATCCTTGAACACATACTTTCATGGTTTTCACACAATATACCCTATGAAAGAGTTACTCTAGGAGATGTAAATATAGACTGGACAAAACTAATGTCAGACTCCCCAAATCTCAACATTAATCTTCACAGTTTCAAACAACTTATAATATCCCCCATGAACAAATAATAACTTCAATACCAGCTCAATCCTAGAATGGATCCTTACAAGTGACCCCCCCCAATCTCTACCACAACCGCTGTACCCTACCCAATACCATTAGTTACCATCTTCCCATTCATATCCAAAGACACTCTCACCAACCACCTAGGTCTCACTTATATAGAGATGGCCAAAACCTCTCTGGCTTTAACACAAACATTTACCACTGCACTCTCATCCATCAACTGGTTCTGACTTTTTCACTTTCCCCTCAATGAAGCAGCACAAAAATTCAACCAAATTTTCCTTGAAATTCTTAATTCATTAGCTTCCTTAAGGAAAATTAGGATAAAGGCTATTTATACCCCCTGGCTTACTAAAGACACTTGTTCTCTTATGCACAAAAGATACAGTGTTTGGAAAACCTGGCTCAAAACCAAATCCCCTTCACACTTCCAGAATTACAAAGAGCTTAGAAACCTTACCAAAAAACAAATCAACAAAGACAAAAAAAAATGTTTACAGTAAGGCCCAAACCAATCGCCAATGTAACTCCCCAAAAAGACTGGAGTACCATCAAAAAAGTTCTTCACCCAGGTAACCCTGCAACTCTTAACCCCTACCCTAACCATACCCATCAAGAAACTGCCACTATTTTCAACAATTATTTTACTGACTCTATCCAAAAACTCACTCACACAGGCCAGAACCCCAACCCACCTTCCTCTTTTCCTACCCATACCAATAAAAAAACTGCCATTTCTTAAATTATTTC